>NW_026877739.1:0-22244 GCF_032173495.1 Musca vetustissima | reverse complement strand
ACCGACACATTTCCATATACCAAATAACAGTACTTCATTATGTTGCGTTGCCCATAAAATCAATTACAACTTCCTTTCTTCTCTTCCCATCACAGTTTTATTTATATATCTATTCAATTTTCTCCAACCTTGAATAATGGATGTGCCGTGATAGAAGATTACAATCGCCTTAGATATGATGATTTGTCCGAACAGCTTGATGGTATTGATTTAATGCCTATCTATCACACAAATAATGTTGATTTACAATTGTCTGAATTAAATCGTGCAATAACATCCTTCATAACAGTGTTCCAACTATAAGAATAAAAACAAACTTAATTAATAACTCCTGGATGAACTGTGGAAGTATAATAAACGCAAGGAAAACCAGAGATAAAGCATACGGACAATTTCTTCGAAATTCGTCTGAGGAGAATTGGAAAGAATATTGTCGTTTACGAAATAAGGCCAAGGCTACCATCAGAAAAGCTAGTTATGAATATGGCTGTAAGCATTTTTCTAATGTTAATAACTCTCAGATGTGGAAGAAAATTCGTTCGTTAGGTTGTATCGGAAACGAAAGTGTGGTGCTAGAAGAGGCTGATGTTGAAGCTATTGCACATAAATTTCGTAGCAATATGAATACTAGTGATGATTATTCTTTCAACTTTGAAACGTTTGCTGAAAGTGAGAATTCCTTTTCTTTTCACACTATATCACATACAGACTTGATTATGTACACTAACGCTGTTAAATCTGAATCTGTTGGACATGATTTAGTTCCTATAAAATTTATAAAAATTATTTTTCCACTAATTTCTGCGTATTTATTACATTTCATAAATACAATTCTTACTACTTCTGAATTTCCGTCTGATTGGAAACCTGGACGTGTTGTTCCTGTGCCTAAAGATCGCAGTTTTGATCATGACAATCTTAGACCAATTACTATACTTCCTTCAATGTCTAAAATTCTTGAAAATATTATGAAAAGTCAAATATTGGAACATTATCGATTATTTTATTATTTTAGCCCACATCAATTTGCTTTTAGATCTAACTACAGCACAACATCTGCGTTAATTACTTTGTCTGACTCTATCAGAAAAAAGTTGTATGATAATGTAAACTGTTTAATGGTTTCGTTGGATTTAACGAAAGCTTTTGATCGCATAAACCACAATATTTTAATAGCTAAGCTACGCGATAATTTTATTTTTCAAAAACTGCGTGCAAGTTAATTTTCTCTTATTTATTTGATCGGCGACAATATGTGTCTACAAACGGATTCTGCTCTAGTGTTGGGTGTGTGACATCGGGTGTACCGCAAGGTTCAGTTTTGGGACCCATACTTTTTCTTTCTTATATCAATGATATAATAGATCTTTCAAAAAGTCAGATTTGCCAGCCCTTTGTCTTTGCTGATGACATTTTTCTATTATTTGATTCTGGTTCTTCTGAATATAGTATTAATTCCCACCTATGTAATATATATAATCTAATGGTTCGCAATCAACTTCAAATAAATCCGTTAAAAACAAAATGTATAATTTTCCATTCCAGAAATCGCCATTCGAAAGTTATCCTGCACTGTATGTTAATAATGTTCGAATTGAATTTACTGATTCCCTGAAATGTCTTGGAGTTATACTGGACTCCAATCTTAATTTTAGCAGTCATATCAATGCTCTCTCAAACAAAATTTGTCTTATATTGAGAAGACTCTATAGCCTTAGAGCATATACCCCAGATTTGTGAGGATTCGACTGGCTTTTTCCTTTATGATGACATTAATTTACGGCATTGAAATTTATTTAGGAACTTGTTCATATAATATTGATAAAATAGAAAGAATATTCAGGAAAATTATAAGATATGTGTACTCTTTGTATATATACGATCACGTTAGTGCAATTGAGTACTCTTATGCATTTTTAGGTGGAAGCTTTAGAGATTATCTTTGCCAAAGAATAATATTGCACTTTTATAAAGTTATGAAAACCCAAAAACCTGAAATGTTATCAAATTCGTTTTCTTTTATTCGTTCTACGCGTAATATTCAAATCGATATTCCTTTG
Organism: Musca vetustissima; assembly: GCF_032173495.1. Classification (NCBI taxonomy): domain Eukaryota; kingdom Metazoa; phylum Arthropoda; class Insecta; order Diptera; family Muscidae; genus Musca; species Musca vetustissima. Next base: position 20,184 of record NW_026877739.1, on the reverse strand, counting down.
GTTCACTCTTCAATTTATGAACATTCATATCTTGTTAGAGTCTATCGCATTTGGAACTATCTTCCCAACAGTCTTAAACTATTTTCATACTCTTATCATACATTTAAGCAAAAACTAAAGTCCCATTACAATGAAATAAATCATATAAATGGCTGATTGCTATAGGGTTATCCCATGATTAAAAATTATTTATATACAATATTCATATAGCTGGGGAGTCACTTATAAATATTATATTTTGATTTAATTTCTTTTAGGTTAAGTTAAGTTATGAATTTCCTTATTGATTGCATAGAATCTTTTCTCACAATACATGTATAATAGGCCTCTTATAGTACGTTTACATTTAACCGGATTTCGTTAACCCAGTAGGTTTCAACTGTCAATTCCTTTGCATATATGTCAAATAAATCCTCATAAAGTAGGTTAACCCGGTAAAAAGTTCTAATGTATATGCCGTTTTAGGCTTCCTTTGTATTGATATTATAAATAAAAAAAACGAACATAAAACACGTCCCCATTTTTTATAAATAAAACAATAGACAGAGAGAATAGGGCAAACGTCGTAGTATCATCAACCTTGATTTTGGCAACATGTTTGGCATCACCAAACATCAGGCTTGTTTCCGTGGAGAAGCCACTCAAGTTGGCGGTATGCTAGAACAGATTGTTGATGCCCAATTTGCGTAGAATCGGTACCAATTACAAATTCTCCAGGTTTATGCCTCATGGGTACGAAAGAATATTGGCAAGGCATGGTATAGAAAATCTCCTGTTTTGTATCTTTGGAATCGAATTTATCCGACCATTGAACCTTGAAATAGGCAGCATTAGCCAAAACCATTTGACTGTCGGAGGTAACATCACAGAGATTTAACATTTCGGGGATTTCGTTGCGTATTACATTTGCAATCCAGTTGTTGATTTCCATGTGCTCCTCTTCGGCTTTGGTTCTGAAGTCCAACGATTCAAGTTCATCTTGGAAATTCTCCTTCATGCAGGCAGCCAAATTGATGGACTCATCGAAGTAGATACGATCTGCAGCGGTGAATTCCAAAGGCATTTTCTTGGTACGACTGTAGCGCATTTGTTTCTCCAGGCGATAGCCATTGTTGACATGTTTCTTGTTCTTGGCCCACTGCAGACGTAGTCCCTGAACCAACTCCTCAGTGTTTATGTGCTATCGGTTGGTTTCTAATAGCTCTGGAGAAACTTGCACGACTCAAACCACCAAATCTTCGCCTGGTAATTATTGTCCGCTCCAGAAGTTTCAGACTGCTTTATTTTTGGAGTTCCCTTCTGTAGGACGAACGAATTGTGTTGATTTTCTTTTTCACGTCGTCCACAGTACAAATTTTCGGAACAAGTCTAGTTTAGGGGCTCCACTCGGATCGCTTTGAAATTTTTACCGTAAGTAGTCCTCGTTGAGCTGATTAGAGTGATATATATTTTATGTGGGGGAAATGCATACTTCCCGAGATATGGGCCTTGAAATTTCGGAGCATATCTTGATTAAAACGGCCGTTTTAGTAATGCCACAAAGGCAATATGGGTATCATTTTAAAGCTTACAACGAATGCGCATACATGGCTACGTAATCCAAATCCTTTTTTAAGAGCAATTTTCAAATAAAATTTAAGGCTTTTTAGGAAGCCGGCCTTCGGCCGGGGCTTAAGACTTTCACCTATGGACAGACGCATACATGGCTACGCAATCCAAATTCTTTTTTAAGAGCAATTTCCAAATCAAATTTAGGTTTTTTTTAAGTAGCCGGCCTTTCGGCCGGGGCTTAAAACTTTCACCTATGGACAGGCGCACTCATGGCTACGCAATCCAAATCCTTTTTTAAAAGCAATTTTCAAATCAAATTCAAGGTTTTTTAAGTAGCCGGCCTTCGGCCGGGGCTTAAGACTTTCACCTATGGACAGACGCATACATGGCTACGCAATCCAAATCCTTTTTTAAGAGCAATTTCCAAATCAAATTTAGGTTTTTTTTAAGTAGCCGGCCTTCGGCCGGGTCTTAAGACTTTCACCTATGGACAGGCGCACTCATGGCTACGCAATCCAAATCCTTTTTTAAAAGCAATTTTCAAATCAAATTCAAGGTTTTTTAAGTAGCCAGCCTTCGGCCGGGGCTTAAGACTTTCACCTATGGACAGACGCATACATGGCTACGCAATCCAAATCCTTTTTTAAGAGCAATTTTCAAATCAAATTCAAGGTTTTTTAAGTAGCCGGCCTTCGGCCGGGGCTTAAGACTTTCACCTATGGACAGACGCATACATGGCTACGCAATCCAAAGCCTTTTTTAAGAGCAATTTTCAAATCAAATTCAAGGTTTTTTAAGTAGCCGGCCTTCGGCCGGGGCTTAAGACTTTCACCTATGGACAGGCGCATACATGGCTACGCAATCCAAATGTTTTTTCTTTCAATTTTAGTTAATATTATATAATTTACAATGATATACTATATTTATTTTTAAAGCACTATTCAAACCCTTTAAAATGATACCCATATTGCTTTGGTGGCATTAGTAAAACGGCCGTTTTAACCAAGGTATATTCCAAACTTTCAAGGCCCATATCTCGGGAAGTATGCATTTCCCCCACATAAAATATATATCACTGTAATCAGCACAACGAGGACTACTTACGGTAAAAATTTCAAAGCGATCCGGGTGGAGCCCGTAAACTAGACTTAAGCCAAATTTTCTTATATTTTCAATTTATTTAACAGTTCTCCATACGATTTCATTTTAATGTCGCGTGACATGTACTCTGAATTGGTTATGTCCCAGAGACACCGTTGCATTTCATAGCAACATAGGAATTCTTTTAAAAATTCGTTTTCGGAGTCCATGTTATTGTTGAAATTTATTGTCTGACTGTCGTTTTTTATGTTCACATTATCGAACCAACAAACATCCAACATCTGAATGTCACGCAACCATAAATTTTTTTGTGGTTGCCTGATGACTGAGAGAAATTAACGGCCACACTGGCAAGCAACCCGATATTTCAGCAAGAGTGTCATTCAAAAATGATAGTGTGTACACCGCTTAACAAAATAAGTCTCAAGTTAGAGGTGTATTTTTTACTTGTTGACAAAAGCTTTTTCTCAAAGTGACTTGTTCTATTAAATCTAAATACATATTTTGAGTATTTGTGTTTATTTTTTAGTCGAATAAATCAAAATTCAATTGAAATGGAAATACAATTAAAAAATTATACTGCAGAACCAAGGCCTATATAAGATAGCGCAGTAAGGACAGCTGAGTATTAAGTTTTCTGTCAAATCATATTTTGAAACCTATACATACAAAATTATTGGTCTGTTTCCTTACTGCAAGAATCTACTACTTTTTACTACGATAACGAATTATTCTTTATGATATCGAAGAAAATAATAAAATCTTGCAGATTCTTACAGTATGGAAACAGACCATATGTTAGACGTCAAAACGATAATATTAATATTTTTAAGCTTCAATACAATTTAAATTTATATCGTCTTTGCAAAGCACATTTGCATTATTTCATGATTTAAAGAACATTTACAAGTAAATTATCTTAAAAATTATAAATTGTGTTGTGTTTTTTATTCAAAGACGAAACAAATTGACAAAAACAAAGGTTTTTGTTATGATACATCCATGATGCAATAATAAGGTGATGTATCAAAACAAACACATTTTTTGTCTCGATTATCTGTCAAATTTTTCCTTATAATATTTCAAAAAGTTGGCAGCATTGCACATCGAATTCAAGTAAAATTGACCACTTTGACAGTTAATCAAGACATCAGCTGCTCTAAATGGACTACCTATTCATTGTGCCATGAATACATCCAAGGTAGATATACAAGGTAGCCGCATCGGCGAATTTCTACAACAAACATCGGTTGTTGTATTTTGATATGTCAAAAATATTTTACCAAAACAAACAGATTCGCAAGATTTTTTTACACAATTTCTTGTAGAAAATATTAATAAAAGTACATGGTATAATAATAGAAGGTAACAGCAAGTGTTGTTGTACAAAAAACGATACAACAACCACATGGAAATTTGTTGTTGTAAGTTCTACTAGTGTCAACTCATTTGACAGAAAAATGTAAACAAACAAACAAATTATCATTAAATTATTTTTATTTTGAAAATGAAATATTTTCGAATCCTCAAAATAAAAATTGAAAAACATGAATGAAAATCTATCAAATTTATATTTCTATCGCTTCCACGTGTTTCCTATAATCGAGCCATCGCCATATATATGTGTAACACATATGAAAATGCAGGGAATAGCGAGTTGTTCCTTGAAGAAATATTTGCTTCCTCAAACTTTCCCAGCAGGCAGATTGAGTAAGTTGAATACGGGAGCACATTTAATAAAGAACAATTACAAATTGTATGCGTTCCCAATTTTCCTGTTGGGTGATTTTTAAAAACATAATTTGTCAAATTCATATTGACACTAGTATTACGTTGGAATTAAATCAGCTGGGACTTGCTGTTACCTTTTATAATTGTACCATGATAAAAGTATTGCAAAGAAGCTCTTCGAAATTCGGAGATTTTCATTTATAATTTTGTTTTTTAATTGTTTGCTAGGGCATTACAACAACATTTTTGACATTTATTTGCATCAACAGCTGTGCCGATGCGGCTACCTTATTAAATATACCTTGGATACATCACTTTTTATTACATCATGGACTAAATTCGAGACAAAAACAAATGTTTTTGTTTTGATACATCACCTTATTATTGCATCATGGACTAAACCATGATGCAATAATACGGTGATGTATTAAAACAAAAACCTTTGTTTTTGTCTCGATTATCTGTCAAATTTTTCCTTATAATATTTCAAAAACTTGGCAGCATTGCACATCGAATTCAAGTAGTAGTAGGACAAATTTGACAGATAATCGAGACAAAAAAAATGTTTTTGTTTTGATACATCACCTTATTATTGCATCATGACCTAGAGTCTAAACGCAACCATAGAGTCTAGAGTCAGCGACAGTCGTTTGCCGTGTGTTTCTTATAGAGTCTAAACGCAACCATAGAGTCTAGAGTCAGCGACAGTCGTTTGCCGTGTGTTTCTTATAGGCAACGGGAAATCGCGACGTCTGACGTTCGCGTCTAGCGGCATGACGCTAGAATAGATTTTATTCATTTTTGCTCAGCGTCATACTCAAAAATTCTCTCTTGCTCTCAATTAAGTTGCCATATTTTAGGTAAAAATCAACAGTGCTACCAAATTTCAATGAGAATTTATATCAAAACATATGGCAGTACTGTTAAAAAAACAAATATTTTCAAAGATTGTGGATGCTTTTTAATGAATTATTAATAAAATGGAAGAAAACTATTTTTTTCAATAATTTTATCAAAATTCCTTGACATTATTGTTTATTAAATAATAAATTGATTTTGGTTTGCACAACGTAAAATTTTCTGTCAGAAAATGAACACAAATAATTGACATTTTGTGCCGCTAACGCTAACTCTTTCGTTTGGTTTTCACGCCGGCGAAAAAGTATGACGCTGACTCGTGACTCTCTGGTTGCGTTTAGACTCTGACGTTCCCGTCTAGCGGCTTGACGCTAGAATAGATTTAATTCATTTTTGCTCAGCGTCATACTCAAAATTTCTCTCTTGCTCTCAATTGAGTTGCCATATTTTAGGTAAAAATCAACAGTGCTACCAAATTCCAATGAGAATTTATATCAAAACATATGGCAGTACTGTTAAAAAAACAAATATTTTCAAAGATTGTGGATGTTTTTTTAATGAATTATTAATAAAATGGAAGAAAAATAGTTTTTTCAATAATTTTATCCAAATTCCTTGACATTATTGTTTATTAAATAATAAATTGATTTTGGTTTGCACAACGTAAAATTTTCTGTCAGAAAATGAAAACAAATAATTGACATTTTGTGCCGCTAACGCTAACTCTTTCGTTTGGTTTTCACGCCGGCGAAAAAGTATGACGCTGACTCGTGACTCTCTGGTTGCGTTTAGACCTAGTCTGTTATTTTATTTACGCTCCTTGTTCTACCTTGTTTACGGCACAATATATCTATAGTGAAGGCGTTTTAATTCATCCAAGTAAATTCTATAAAAAAATAAATTATTATAATTCATATCAAGTATTATAAAAATAATTAAAAGAAAAAAATTTCAGCATAAAAAATACATTTGCTATCGTTCCTGTTCGCAAAGGAAACTCGTAGTTTGAACCTAGAGAAACAGATAGTTTGCGCGGTTTTTACAAATTTATCAATAAGACAATGCCATTTGCAAAATTTTCAAGAATTCGTGAAGTTAGCAGTGAAGATGACGTATGTAAACTATATATACATACCAATGTTGTGAAGTTGTTCTCTAATTATTTTTGCTATAGCAACATTCGGCGGAAAACCTAATTAGGCCTTCACAAGGCAAGAAATGGAAGACTAAGTCAGTGGGAGAGAAGTCTGCTTATGTTATACTTGAATTGGACGAAGCTCAGAAGATAACTGGCATAGATATTGGCAACGAGCATTCCGCTTTTATTGAAGTTTTGGTTGGAAAATCTTCAGCGGCTCCTGAAGACTTTACAGTAACTTCAATTGTCATATGCATTAGTCCAACAAAATAAGGATATTGATTGCTATTTCAGGAAATTTTAATTACATGCTCATTTATGACACCGATTGAAAGCAAAAACTCAAACAATTCGAATAGGGTAAGATGCTTTGGTACAGAAGCTCTAGTTCCAAGTGTAGCTGAAAAAAATTGGTCTCTTATCAAAATAATTTGCACGCAGCCATTTAACAAACACGTTCAATATGGGCTGTCGTTTGTTAAAGTGCATGTGGCACCTAACAACACTACAAAGTCTTCAGGGCTGGTTCCTGGGGCCAAAATTATAGGAACAGAGGTTCAGAGTAAGCCAAGTTCTATACAAATCGGAAAATTTAAATTACGTGAAGATTCACCAGACTCTGAAAATGATGGATCTTCCAGCCTATTCAGTCGGTGGAAAACTAATAAAGATAAGAATGAGCAGTCCACGGCTGCTGCCATACGCAATGCAACAAATGTCAGCATCATTAAACAATCCCAAAAAATGCCTGAAAAACCAATAAAAAATAGACACTGCGATACCACAAAAATTGAAATACGGGACCGCAATAGAGATGATCTGATGTTTGGTGCAGCTGACGACACTGAGAATACAGCGAAAGAAGCTCGTCTAGCTAAGGAAATAGACGCCGAAAGAGAAAGGCGAAGGCTTGATGCAAAAAAACAAGAAGAATTAAAGCAAAAAGAGAAAAGGAAATCACTTGATTCTAGGACACCGCGACTTGTAAGCGATAATAAAAAGGAAAAGGTTGACCAAACGACAAAACCAAATATTAGCTTAAGTGCTGAGTCTAGCACACCTAAGCATGAGTCCGTAAAGAAACGTCCAAGTTCGCCCAATATGAGACCAGCAAAGAAGTGCAAACCTTTGATTGCAAAATATAAGCCATTTAACCAATTACTGAAGGGCGTAGTTTTAGTAATCAGTGGAATTCAGAACCCAGATCGAGCAGATTTAAGAAGCAAGGCTATCGCTTTAGGTGCCAAATACAAGGGAGACTGGGACAATACTTGCACTCATTTAATGTATGTACGGTCCATTTCAATTTATAAAGATTCCTACAAAAGTTTGAATGTCACCCATCTTTAATATCTAATAAATACTATACTTTTACTTTAGATGTGCTTTTAAAAATACACCAAAATATAACCAGGTGAAAGGGAAGGGCAAAATTGTAACACGGTCATGGATAGAAAAATGTTACAATAATAAAAAATACATACCTTGGAGACGATTTGCTCTAGACAGTGCGGAATTAACGAAACCCGAAAGCGATGAGGAGGTACTTGATGAATCATTACAGACTTCGGATAGGGGTAATTGAATCAGAACATACTTATTTAATGTAATTAATATAATTTTTGTTTTAGAAAATGGGACAGGATTAACTAATAAACGTGAATCGGAGGAAAGAAATGAAACATTGTCTCTGTACGATTTAGATGAACATGTATCAAAATCTCAGTCTAAAACGGATGCAATGGTATCTTCTTCCGATAGTGATACTGACGACGATATTAAGCGAATTGAAGAAAGTAAGTCAAAAAATGTTTAAGTGTGGCTAAAGATATTGTAGTTTCCTAATGTACTTACTTTTGCTTTATAGAAAATAAACAGATTGTGGTAAAAGATCCAAAAGCTAGAATACCTACAACTGGAGTTATATCATCGGATGCCATTTATGATGTCTCCACTGATGAAGAATTTTACTTAGAAAACAAACGACAAACATCTACTCATATTAGTGTCTAATAATATTGTTAATAAATTCCGGTTACGTTCAGATTGGAAGATTGTATTATTCATTTTACTACGATATTAGGTACTGTCGTTTACTCAAAACCATCTGGTGACATTAATTAGTATTAGCCCTACAGAGCAGGTGTTCTGTAATGCTAATCATCAATAGGTAAATATACAAGATGCTCTGTCAACATTTGAAAATAAATATCATTAATATATCTAAAAAATATAGTGAGTTTAGCGATATTTTCCTTATATTACGTAATTAAGAAATCGAAAAACAAATATAAAATTTATTTTGTATATGAAAATAAAAACTACATAAAACAAGTTTATTTCTGTTTATATTAAGGGAACCCCCCCATTCTCGATTTTATTTTTTCAAGATTTTCAATGGGCTGGTAAATCAATACCAATGCTTGTTAAGGTTTGTAACTTTGCACATATATAATTGAAGATTTAAAAGAGAAGAAAAATAATTTACAAAAAAATTTTGTTATTGTTTTGTTGTTGTTTTTTGTAATTAAAGAAAAGTCCTTATTTTTGATGGCGGGCATGATAACACCTCACTGGAACATCGGAATCCGAAAATTCCAACGGTGTTAGAAAGAGTACATGTCTGACTCTCGTATGAACTAGGATTATTGACTTCGCTCTAAAATTAAGAAAATGGTGGCCCTTTGAAAAAATATTTTTGAAAAATCGCGGATTTTTTACCAAAAACCAAGTTAAAAAATAAGGAAGATCTTGGCCGATTGGCTTTATCCTAGTTCATACGAGAGCTATACACTCCCAGAGAAACGTTGCAAAATTTGGAACCGATTGGATTATTAGTTTTTGAGTTATCGTGCCCGCCATTCGCAAAAAAATGTTTAGAGAAAAACGCGTTTAAAGTTTGAGAAGCTCTTCAGCCGTCACTTGATGCTGACACAATAAATCGGATATATCTTCAACAGTTCTTAAGATTTTCACTTGAAATTTTGTAGAGACATTCTTTAATCAGTGTAGATTCGAATTATATCAACAAAAATTTTGACCCCGAGAATGGGGGGGGTCCCCTTAAATATTTTATATTTATTCGCGTTACACGACCTTCTTTATGAGTGGTTTTAACTTAAAACTTTTAAGTAAGGCGACCAGATTTTGGAAATGAAAATAGATGACATCAAAAATAAAATACTGAATTTACTTGGATTAAACATATATTGCTCTGTTCACGAATCTGCAAGAATCATGAACTAATCGAAATATTTTTTTGGTTTTTCCCATCATACATTTGAAAAGATAAATTAATAAAAGCTGATAGATAATAACGAATCGTAAAACTTTGTCGCTATTTTAAAATCGAAAACAATATCGATTAATAGAAGATTCTTGTAGGTTCTGAAACCGACCAATAGTGTCACGAAACTAAAAATCTAAATGTTTCCATATAATAACCACGTATTCATAAAATAGACGTCAAACAAGTGCGTGTCGCACAACGAAAAAATAATTTTTTCCATTTTTTTGATCTGTGTGCGCACCGCCAAATCGGTGTGAAAACCGTACCACACACGTCAAACATTGCTTCGATTTACACCGATCGAACGCACATGGTTGACGTGTGTGGCCCACTTAAGAATGGAAAATACAGTCAACGCCCGGTATAACGGTTGATATATTGTCAGGCCCATTCGTTATACTTTTTATAAGGCTAGCCCATTGTTTTTTGCGCCAGTCAACGCCCGGTATAACGGTTGATATATTGACAGGTCCATTCGTTATAGCGAAAAATTCATTATATCGCAAAGTTTTTTAAGGTGCAATTTTATTTTAAAATAAAAATGTTAATCCACTTTTCAATGGATTTGTAACAAAAAATATATTAATTAAAGTAATAACATTAATAATGACGTGTTTTTATATTTTTATAAGGCTAGCCCATCATTTTTTGCGCCACTCGTTATACCCAGTAAATAAATTTGGAAAACGTTCGTTATATGCGATAGTCAGTGTATAAAGTCGAGTATTTGCAAAATCTTACTGCACAAAATTCTTTCCGTAAACTCCAGTAAGTTTGTTGTTTTTGAACTGTCAAAGTTACTCTCTCATTTGACTCTCTTTTACTGGATTTTTGGGTAAACATTTGGTAACAACTGTTACTAAATATCGAGTAAACAGACAGAGCTATTAAAACAAAAATAAACCTTTATAAATTTTTTTTCGCAATTTTTTTAATGAATTTATTTTTTGAACTTCTTAAGATGTTATTTATGTTTTAAAAATTTTAAATTAAATAAATTCTGCAGAACAATTCTTGTTTTTATTTTCCCTTAAATATTTTTTAAGAGAAATTTTGCCCACCATTGGTATAACACTATGAGGTAACAGCAAGTGTTGTTGTACAACAAACGATACAACCACCACATGGAAATATGTTGTAAGTAACACTAATGTTAACTTCCTCAGAGATGAAGACTTTTGTGTATACGGACTTACATAGAATTCATATCTTTGTATTTTTTAAAATTTAAAAATAAAAAAATCATATCTTTCTGCATCAGACTCCAGTTTAGCTTTCACTGATTTCGCTTGTTGTACTCATTCTTCTCTTTTCCATTATATGCCGCTATTCTAGGCACTAGTCCGCTTCTAGTTACCTCCACATGGATACCCATCCACATTTTTCATCTTCTACAGCTTGCTCATAGTATCTGATTCGCTAAACTGCAGAACTTCGTTTTGTTCCTGCTTATCATAACCCTCTTGTTCTAAATCATGGGTTTTCTCCAGTGGTATTCATACTTTTGCTGGCTAATATTTTGTTATTTTTGATACCACAATTTCTATAAAACCACCATAATTAGAGTGCTCCTCACTCAATAGATTGTCCGATATGTACAATTTAAAGATTTTCATTATCGTTATTACAAAATAGCACAATCTAGTTCATAAGGTTACTTATAATAAAAATGAAAATAATTAGTATTAATAATAATTAGTGTAGAAATTAATATAAAAATGTTACTTTTTATGGGTCTAGGGAACAAGTAATATACAATTCATTGTCTTGGAAACCATCAGCTTGCAATATCATTAAAATGGGATTTCACCATAGCTTTTGCAATATCCTTTTGAGTAATAAACCAAATGGACGGGAGCTATGTATTGTAGAACTTAATTTAAATTAGAATTTTGAAATGAAAGGGAAAGTCAGAGAAAAACTTGATTTAAATCACAATTCAATGAATATCTTCTGTTTCCCGATCCCTGCATTTGTCCTAAAATGTACGTGCATTCTATGTACGTGCCGATTAAGAGTCGTCTGCGTACCATTGGACAAATTTATAGAAAACGATTTGATACGCGTTATTCGGTACGCCGCTCTGTTGAAAATTTAATTTCAATCAGACACCCGTTCAAAAACCATATGGAAGCCTATGGCTGCATCTGCCACAATTAAAAAAAAAAACAAAAACGTCAATCAAGTCCAAATTTGATACGTTGTGCAAAATTTCCTGTTAATGGAAAAACATTAGGAGTTTGGTGCATCATTTATGTAAACTCGGACGAAAATATATCGACGCCTCCGAACCATAGTATTATGCTAAGTCGAATTAGCATGTTTTAAAGCTCTTTACGTTTTTTTTACTACGGTCCTTAATTTAAATTCTCTGAAATTTTGGTAATCATCCAAACCAAAGTTATAAGCAAAAATGTACTTAGCATGGTACGTAAGATATAAGAAACTTCCATACTTTGAGAGCTTCCACTGAAAAACTCACTTTTCAGACTTAGCATACTATGGTTCGGAGGCGTCGATATATGGGAGCTATATCTAAATCTGAACGTATCTTCACGAAACTTAGCCAAACATCATTCTAGACTCAATTAATTTTGTGCAAATCGAAAAATATATAGGGTCTTTGGTGCACCATTTACATTAAATCGGACGAAAATATATATGGGAGCTATATCTAAATTTGAACCAATTTTCATGAAACTTAACACACATCATTCAACTCTTAATTCAGTACGCTATGCAAAATTTCGTGCAAATCGAAAGATACATAGTTAATTTGGTGCACCATTTTCTTAAATCGGACAAAAATATATATGGGAGCTATATCTAAATATGAACCGATTTTTACGAAACATAGTACACATCATTCTAGGCTTAAGTCAGTACGCTGTGCCAACTTTTGTGCAAATCGAAAGATATATAAGGACTTTGGTGCACCATTTACCTTAAATCGGACGGAAATATATATGGGAGCTATATTTAAATCTGAACCGAATTTTCAATTTCAATAGGGTTCATCCTTGGGCCAAATAAATGAGCTGTGCCAAATTTCATCCAATTCGAATCATAAATGCAACCTGTAGTTTGTTTACAATTTAACATGGACAGACAGACGGACGGACATGCATAAATCGACTTACAAAGTGATTCTATGCATATTCACAAAGACAATACCGAAGTGTATAAATATATACATAATCTAAGACCATGATGAATCAAAAGATGTCCAAATCACACGAGTGATTTGTAAATTACAGCGACAACAAAACAAGATATTGAAGAAAATTATTTGTTTTTGGTTCGAAAAAATAATGTCATGATATACATACATATAGTATTTTTTTTTTTAATTTTATACCATGGTACAATTATAAAAGGTAACAGCAAATCCCAGCTGATTTGATTCCACCGTAATACTAGTGTCAATATGAATTTGACAAATTATGTTTTTAAAAATCACCCAACAGGAAAATTGGGAACGCATACAATTTGAAATTGTTCTTTATTAATGTGCTCCCGTATTCAATTTACTCAATCTGCCTGCTGGGAAAGTTTGAGGAAGCAAATCTTTCTTGAAGGAATAACTCGCTATTCCCAGAATTTTCATATGTGTTACACATATACATATATGGCAATGGCTCAATTAAAGGAAAGATGTGTAAGCATTAGAAATATAAATTAGATAGATTTTCATTCATGTTTTCCAATTTTTATTTTGACGATTCGAAAATATTTCATTTTCAAAATAAAAATAAGTTGATGATAATTTGTTTGTTTACAGTTTTCTGTCAAATGAGTTGACACTAGTAGAACTTTCAACAACAAATTTCCATGTGGTTGTTGTATCGTTTTCTGTACAACAGCACTTGCTGTTACCTTTTATTATTATACCATGATTTTATACAAAAAAATTCAGAAAAAATGTTAGGGTATATAAAAATAATCACTTCTTGTGTATAAGTATACACTTCCGATAAATCTTTGGGTTTATAAATAGAAATTTTGCGAAATTTAATTTGACGCCTAAGATGTACTAGATGTTGCACTGAAGCACCCAAAACTCGTAAAACGCGAATAATTTCCGAAAAGTCCATATGCGTTTACTGCGCATACGATTTCGGTGTGCACCCTAAAAAATATATCGATGTATACCTATTTCAATGCGTTCCATTAAGAACCATGGATGACCCAGCTCACACCATTTTTGAGATAAACTGGGTACATCTCTCTTTCTGCTGAGGTTTTTAAAGTTCTGTTTTCGCTAAAGTTCAAAATCCATATAAAGTCATTTATTGAAATGGAAATGCAATTAAATCCGCGATATTCAAAAACATTTATTGCCAAATTTCGCGGAAACTGGATTTCCGCCGTTCTTGTACATGGATTTTTAACGAAGAAGATTTTATTTCATCCATATTATTCAATTGACAGATCTAAAAATGTGGCCCCAAAAAAATGTTTTTTTTAGAAATTTGATCGCACAATATTCACCTTTGGATGAGTTTTACTCTGAAGCTGTGCATACTACATACACAAAATATATATCAAATTACTCAGATTTGCGACTACAATAATCTTATAATCGATTTTTAGAAATTCCTGTTTACGTTTATTAAAGCTAGAAGTAAAATTCAAAAAACAAAAAAAAAAAAAAAAAAAAAACACTCAAAATTGAGCTTCAAATTGTCAGCATCATTTAAAGTTAGATACAGTGACAGTTTTGAAAAATGATACATAAGAGACGTAAGCCCCATTTTGATGGTTTTACTTTGATACGAAGACTATGAAATGAGTGGCTTAGTCGCAAATCTTTGAAAAGGTTTCATACTAGCAGTTTTAAGTCTTTTTAATAGCTTTAATAGCTGCGAATTTTCTAAATGGGTTAAACAATCTTTAATTGCAGAAAAATATCTGTTATGGTGGGCTTTACTTTACTTACCTGGCTTGTTACAGAACGGTTGTTCCATAAGCCGAGCTTAAAAAAGATTTCCACCAATTTGGAAGACCACGTTCCAAGATGTTGTTTTCTACTTGGTCTTTACATCTAATTCGTGACCTTCCCCTTCTACGGGAACCATCAGTAGGCTCATTTTTATATGCCTTTTGAGCTGGGGCATTTTCATTCATCCGCACAACATGACCTAGCCACCGTAGCCGCTGCAGCTCAATACGACTGACTATGTCGATGTCCACGTATAAATTGTAAAGCTCGTGGTTCAATCGACGCCGATATTCACCGTCGACGCAGATCGGCCCGTAGATCTTTCGGAGAATTTTTCTCTCAAACAGCCCAAGAGCTGCCTCATGTGCTTGCGCAAGTACCCATGCTTCTGATATAATATATAAGGTATATAATGTTTTAACTACTTCGAAGCTGTAGTTCTCAAGTTCCACAGTTGGTCCGAGTCTACTGGACGTCTTACGCGTTGATACCATCAGCTTGGTCTTCTCGACGTTTACTGTCAGACCCACTTTGGCAGACTCCTTTTCAATTTGTTCAAAGGTGGCTGTTACCGCTCGCAATGTTCGACCCATTATATCGATGTCATCGGGGTAGGCGAGTAACATGTGTTGTTTGGTGTTCAGAGTGCCATTTCTGTTCACCTTTGCGTCTCGTATGACCGTTTCCAGTAAGATGTTAAAAAGATCACACGACAAACTGTCACCTTGTCTGAATCCACGTTCGGTTTTGAAGGGCTCCGATAGGTCCTTTCCTACTTTAACTGCTGACCTTGTGTCACTTAAAGTTATCCTGCATAGCCGTATTAATTTTGCAGGAATGCCGAACGAAGACATGGCTTTAAACACCTCTGAGCGGATAGGGCTGTCGAATGCGGCTTTATAGTCGACAAATAGGTGGTATGTGTCGATGTGTTTTTCGTGGGTCTTTTCCAGGATTTGGCGCAGAGTGAAAATCTGGTCAATGGTGGATTTGCCAGGTCTAAAGCCGCATTGGTATGGTCCGATGATGTCATTGACCATTGGCTTCAATCGTTCACACAGCACACTGGAAATATATTAATTAAAGTAATAACATTAATAATGACGTGTTTTTATATTTTTATAAGGCTAGCCCATCATTTTTTGCGCCATTCGTTATACCCAGTAAATAAATTTGGAAAACGTTCGTTATATGCGATAGTCAGTGTATAAAGTCGAGTATTTGCAAAATCTTACTGCACAAAATTCTTTCCGTAAACTCCAGTAAGTTTGTTGTTTTTGAACTGTCAAAGTTACTCTCTCGTTTGAATCTCTTTTACTGGATTTTTGGGTAAACATTTGGTAACAACTGTTACCAAATATCGAGTAAACAGACAGAGCTATTAAAACAAAAATAAACCTTAATAAATTTTTTTCGCAATTTTTTTAATGAATTTATTTTTTGAACTTCTTAAGATGTTATTTATGTGTTAACATTTTTAAATTAAATAAATTCTGCAGAACAATTCTTGTTTTTATTTTCCCTTAAATATTTTTTAAGAGAAATTTTGCCCACCATTGGTATAACACTATGAGGTAACAGCAAGTGTTGTTGTACAACAAACGATACAACCACCACATGGAAATATGTTGTAAGTAACACTAATGTTAACTTCCTCAGAGATGAAGACTTTTGTGTATACGGACTTACATAGAATTCATATCTTTGTATTTTTTAAAATTTAAAAATAAAAAAATCATATCTTTCTGCATCAGACTCCAGTTTAGCTTTCACTGATTTCGCTTGTTGTACTCATTCTTCTCTTTTCCATTATATGCCGCTATTCTAGGCACTAGTCCGCTTCTAGTTACCTCCACATGGATACCCATCCACATTTTTCATCTTCTACAGCTTGCTCATAGTATCTGATTCGCTAAACTGCAGAACTTCGTTTTGTTCCTGCTTATCATAACCCTCTTGTTCTAAATCATGGGTTTTCTCCAGTGGTATTCATACTTTTGCTGGCTAATATTTTGTTATTTTTGATACCACAATTTCTATAAAACCACCATAATTAGAGTGCTCCTCACTCAATAGATTGTCCGATATGTACAATTTAAAGATTTTCATTATCGTTATTACAAAATAGCACAATCTAGTTCATAAGGTTACTTATAATAAAAATGAAAATAATTAGTATTAATAATAATTAGTGTAGAAATTAATATAAAAATGTTACTTTTTATGGGTCTAGGAAACAAGTAATATACAATTCATTGTCTTGGAAACCATCAGCTTGCAATATCATTAAAATGGGATTTCACCATAGCTTTTGCAATATCCTTTTGAGTAATAAACCAAATGGACGGGAGCTATGTATTGTAGAACTTAATTTAAATTAGAATTTTGAAATGAAAGGGAAAGTCAGAGAAAAACTTGATTTAAATCACAATTCAATGAATATCTTCTGTTTCCCGATCCCTGCATTTGTCCTAAAATGTACGTGCATTCTATGTACGTGCCGATTAAGAGTCGTCTGCGTACCATTGGACAAATTTATAGAAAACGATTTGATACGCGTTATTCGGTACGCCGCTCTGTTGAAAATTTAATTTCAATCAGACACCCGTTCAAAAACCATATGGAAGCCTATGGCTGCATCTGCCACAATTAAAAAAAAAAACAAAAACGTCAATCAAGTCCAAATTTGATACGTTGTGCAAAATTTCCTGTTAATGGAAAAACATTAGGAGTTTGGTGCATCATTTATGTAAACTCGGACGAAAATATATCGACGCCTCCGAACCATAGTATTATGCTAAGTCGAATTAGCATGTTTTAAAGCTCTTTACGTTTTTTTTACTACGGTCCTTAATTTAAATTCTCTGAAATTTTGGTAATCATCCAAACCAAAGTTATAAGCAAAAATGTACTTAGCATGGTACGTAAGATATAAGAAACTTCCATACTTTGAGAGCTTCCACTGAAAAACTCACTTTTCAGACTTAGCATACTATGGTTCGGAGGCGTCGATATATGGGAGCTATATCTAAATCTGAACGTATCTTCACGAAACTTAGCCAAACATCATTCTAGACTCAATTAATTTTGTGCAAATCGAAAAATATATAGGGTCTTTGGTGCACCATTTACATTAAATCGGACGAAAATATATATGGGAGCTATATCTAAATTTGAACCAATTTTCATGAAACTTAACACACATCATTCAACTCTTAATTCAGTACGCTATGCAAAATTTCGTGCAAATCGAAAGATACATAGTTAATTTGGTGCACCATTTTCTTAAATCGGACAAAAATATATATGGGAGCTATATCTAAATATGAACCGATTTTTACGAAACATAGTACACATCATTCTAGGCTTAAGTCAGTACGCTGTGCCAACTTTTGTGCAAATCGAAAGATATATAAGGACTTTGGTGCACCATTTACCTTAAATCGGACGAAAATATATATGGGAGCTATATTTAAATCTGAACCGAATTTTCAATTTCAATAGGGTTCATCCTTGGGCCAAATAAATGAGCTGTGCCAAATTTCATCCAATTCGAATCATAAATGCAACCTGTAGTTTGTTTACAATTTAACATGGACAGACAGACGGACGGACATGCATAAATCGACTTAGAAAGTGATTCTATGCATATTCACAAAGACATAATACCGAAGTGTATAAATATATATGTACATAATCTAAGACCATGATGAATCAAAAGATGTCCAAATCACACGAGTGGTTTGTAAATTACAGCGACAACAAAACAAGATATTGAAGAAAATTATTTGTTTTTGGTTCGAAAAAATAATGTCATCATATACATACATATAGTATTTTTTTTTTAATTTTATACCATGGTACAATTATAAAAGGTAACAGCAAATCCCAGCTGATTTGATTCCACCGTAATACTAGTGTCAATATGAATTTGACAAATTATGTTTTTAAAAATCACCCAACAGGAAAATTGGGAACGCATACAATTTGAAATTGTTCTTTATTAATGTGCTCCCGTATTCAATTTACTCAATCTGCCTGCTGGGAAAGTTTGAGGAAGCAAATCTTTCTTGAAGGAATAACTCGCTATTCCCAGAATTTTCATATGTGTTACACATATACATATATGGCAATGGCTCAATTAAAGGAAAGATGTGTAAGCATTAGAAATATAAATTAGATAGATTTTCATTCATGTTTTCCAATTTTTATTTTGACGATTCGAAAATATTTCATTTTCAAAATAAAAATAAGTTGATGATAATTTGTTTGTTTACAGTTTTCTGTCAAATGAGTTGACACTAGTAGAACTTTCAACAACAAATTTCCATGTGGTTGTTGTATCGTTTTCTGTACAACAGCACTTGCTGTTACCTTTTATTATTATACCATGATTTTATACAAAAAAATTCAGAAAAAATGTTAGGGTATATAAAAATAATCACTTCTTGTGTATAAGTATACACTTCCGATAAATCTTTGGGTTTATAAATAGAAATTTTGCGAAATTTAATTTGACGCCTAAGATGTACTAGATGTTGCACTGAAAAACTCGTAAAACGCGAATAATTTCCGAAAAGTCCATATGCGTTTACTGCGCATACGATTTCGGTGTGCACCCTAAAAATATATCGATGTATACCTATTTCAATGCGTTCCATTAAGAACCATGGATGACCCAGCTCACACCATTTTTGAGATAAACTGGGTACATCTCTCTTTCTGCTGAGGTTTTTAAAGTTCTGTTTTCGCTAAAGTTCAAAATCCATATAAAGTCATTTATTGAAATGGAAATGCAATTAAATCCGCGATATTCAAAAACATTTATTGCCAAATTTCGCGGAAACTGGATTTCCGCCGTTCTTGTACATGGATTTTTAACGAAGAAGATTTTATTTCATCCATATTATTCAATTGACAGATCTAAAAATGTGGCCCCAAAAAAATGTTTTTTTTAGAAATTTGATCGCACAATATTCACCTTTGGATGAGTTTTACTCTGAAGCTGTGCATACTACATATCAAATTACGGAGATTCGCAATAATCTTATAATCGATTTTTACAATACAATAATCTTATAATATACAATAATCTTATAATCGATTTTTAGAAATTCCTGTTTGCGTATTAAAGCTAGAAGTAAAATTAAAAAAACAAAAAAAAAAAAAAAAACACTCAAAATTGAGCTTCAAATTGTCAGCATCATTTAAAGTTAGATACAGTGACAGTTTTGAAAAATGATACATAAGAGACGTAGGCCCCATTTTGATGGTTTTACTTTGATACGAAGACTATGAAATGAGTGGCTTAGTCGCAAATCTTTGAAAAGGTTTCATACTAGCAGTTTTAAGTCTTTTTAATAGCTTTAATAGCTGCGAATTTTCTAAATGGGTTAAAAAATCTTTAATTGCAGAAAAATATCTGTTATGGTGGGCTTTACTTTACTTAGCTGGCTTGTTACAGAACGGTTGTTCCATAAGCCGAGCTTAAAAAAGATTTCCACCAATTTGGAAGACCACGTTCCAAGATGTTGTTTTCTACTTGGTCTTTACATCTAATTCGTGACCTTCCCC
>NW_026877738.1:0-22298 GCF_032173495.1 Musca vetustissima | reverse complement strand
AACTTGGCAGACACCATTCTCGGCCTAACTGATAAGGCTGTACAAAATTTCGTGCAAATCGAAAGATATATAGGGACTTTGGTGTACCATTTACTTGAAATCAAATGAAACTATATATGGGAGCTATATCTAAATCAGGACCGACTTCCATGAAACTTGGCAGACATCATTCTATGCTCAAATTAGTACGTTACGCCAAATTTCGTGAAAATCGAAGGATATATAGGGACTTTGGTGCACCATTTACATGAAATCGGACGAAACTATATATGGGAGCTATATCTAAATCTTGACCTATTTTCACGAAATTTGGCAGACATCATTCTAGGCCTAACTGATTAGGCTGTACCAAATTTCGTGCAAATCGAAAGATATATATGGACTTTGGGGCACCATTTACATGATGTCGGACGAAACTATGTATGGGAGCTATATCTAAATCTGGACCGATTTTCACGAAACTTGGCAGACACCATTCTAGGCCTAACTGATTAGGCTGTACCAAATTTCGTGCAAATCGAAAGATATATAGGGACTTTGGGGCACCATTTACATGAAATCGGACGAAACTATATATGGGAGCTATATCTAAATCTGGACCGATTTTCACGAGACTTGGCATACATCATTCTGGACCTAATTCAGTACTCTATGCAAAATTTCGTGCAAATCGAATGATATATAGGGACTTTGGTGTACTATTTACCTTAAATCGGACGAAACTATATATGGGAGCTATATCTAAATCTGAACCGATTTTCTCGAAACTTGGCAGGCATCACTCTAGGCTTAATTCAGTACATTATGCCAAATTTCGTGCAAATCAAAAGATATATAGGGACTTTTAGGCACCATTTACATGAAATCGGACGAAACTATATATGGGAGCTATATCTAAATGTGGACCGATTTTCACGAAACTTGGCAGACATCATTCTAGGCCTAAATGAATAGGAGTACCAAATTTCGTGCAAATCGAAAGATATATGTGCCTTGCTAAGACCCTTAGGAAATATTGTTTAAAAAATCCACGCCTTGCTAAGACCCTTAGGAAATATTGTTTAAAAAATCCACGCCTTGCTAAGACCCTTAGAAAATATTTTTTAAAAAATCCACGCCTTGCTAAGACCCTTAAAAAATATTCTTTGAAAAATCCACGCCTTGCTAAGACCCTTAAAAAATATTCTTTGAAAAATCCACGCCTTGCAGCATTGAAAAAATATTTTTTAAAAATCCACGCCTTGCTAAGACCCTTAAAAAATATTGTTTGAAAAATCCACGCCTTGCTAAGACCCTTAAAAAATATTGTTTAAAAAACGCCTTGCTAAGACCCTTAAAAAATTGTTTATTCTTTTAAAAAAATCCACGCCTTGCTAAGACCCTTAAAAAATATTTTTGAAAAAATCCACGCCTTGCTAAGACTTGAAAAATATTTATTAAAAAATCCACGCCTTGCTAAGACCCTTACGAAATATTGTTTAAAAAATCCACGCCTTGCTAAGACCCTTAGGAAATATTGTTTAAAAAATCCACGCCTTGCTAAGACCCTTAGGAAATATTGTTTAAAAAATCCACGCCTTGCTAAGACCCTTAGGAAATATTGTTTAAAAAATCCACGCCTTGCTAAGACCCTTACGAAATATTGTTTAAAAAATCCACGCCTTGCTAAGACCCTTAAAAAATATTCTTTGAAAAATCCACACCTTGCTAAGACCCTTAAAAATATTCTTTAAAAAATCCACGCCTTGCTAAGATCCTTAAAAAATATTGTTTGAAAAATCCACGCCTTGCTAAGACCCTTAAAAAATATTCTTTGAAAAATCCACGCCTTGCTAAGACCTTTAATAAAAATTCTTTGAAAAATCCACGCCTTGCTAAGAGCCTTAAAAAATATTTTAAAAATCCAAGCCTTGCTAAAACCCTTAAAAAATATTTTTTGAAAAATCCACGCCTTGCTAAGACCCTTAAAATCCACGACTTGCTAAGACACTGAAAAACTATTCTTTGAAATATCCACGCCATGCTAAGACTCTGAAAAAAATTCATTGGCCTTGCTAAGACCTTTAGGAAATATTCTTTGAAAAATCCACGCCTTGCTAAGGCCCTTAAAAAAATATTCTATGAAAAATCCATGCCTTGCTAAGACCCTTAAAAAATATTCTTTGAAAAATCCACGACTTGCTAAGACACTGAAAAACTATTCTTTGAAAAATCCACGCCATGCTAAGACCCTGAAAAAAATTCTTTGAAAAATCTACGCCTTGCTAAGACCCTTAGGAAATATTCTTTTAAAAATCCACGCCTTGCTAAGACACTGAAAAAATATTCTTTGAAAAAACATCAACGTCTATAGTAGACATTGAAAAAATATAAAAAAATCCATGCCTAAATTACACCATTAAAAACTATTTTTTTTAAATCTGCTCCTATAACAGATTTGGAAAAGTAAAACAACACGCCTATAGTAGACTTTGAAGAGATATACTTAAAAAAATCCACGCCTATGGAAGACCAGGAAAAAATAATCTTTAAAATCTATGCCTATATTGAAAATATTAAAAAACTAAACTTTGATTTTTTTCACACCACTGTGCAAAAATTTTCCTCAGCCAAGCCTATCACACCAATACCTCAATCCATGAATTTGTCGATGATAATTAATGCTATTAACACATTCATACAGAAACATGAACACGAACATTTATCGATAACTCAATTTTGATTAAATTTGACATTAAATAACTCTGTTTACATTGTCCATTGGCATATGTTCAGGTGTGTTCAGGACAATGCAGAACACCATTACGGCAACTTGTTTGATATTTGTCGCCAAGGGTATAATCAAATCGACAATATGGCTATTTTAATAAATTGTCCTGAAAATACGACAATAAACGGAACAAATATGGGTTAGGTTATACCCATTTGCCTAAGTGCATAGCGTTTTTTTTTTGTTTGTAGTCCAAAACCGCTATTATCCCCTCTGACTGTTGCTTCATAGTAATTTACTCGGAGCAGGACATTGTTGTCCCATATTCTAAAGCAAATGCTAATCTAAAGGAAAATCCACTACTGCACTACATAAAGAAAATCCTAGATGATTGAATGTCTCTATGCAGTCATTAAAGTTGGTTGGAGACGATTGGAGAGGGGGAGTAGCCGTCAAATTGTTTTAATATCCCTCGTCAAGTGGTATGGAGGGTATGTTGAGTTTTTTAGATGGTTGGTAAGGAGTAGAAATAAATTTACCTTGAGTTGTATGGACAATTTCGTAGGGCACTTTTAGCTGGGTGTAAGATATGGCTTAAAAGGAATTCGTACATGATCCGAAATCGTAGTTCCTGGGTTAGATTCAGTCATGAATATGATATTTTGAAATATTTTTTATTTTATTTTAGGGTATATCAAATTCTATCAAAACGCAGTTTCTATATTTTTCTTTTACTTTATATACGTCCCGTTGCAATTGTTGCTCCGAAAAAAATAGCAAATTTGAAATTACCCGCAATGGACTCAGAACGATGTGTGTTGGGAATGACCAGCAATGACATCGTCACCCTCATCCCGTTCACCATCATAATCGCAAACGTTCACATGATTGCTAGTGTTGTCCTCATGGTAGCCATGGTTCTCGTTTTTTATTTCGCCATTGTCGTCGTCTTCGTCCTCACCATCGCCATCACCATCGTCATCATCATAATCCATGTACTATTGGCTAGATTTGAAGGAATTTGCGGGTTGATAGCTTAATATGAATAACCTATATGGCTTGAGTGGCTAGTGGCAACCAGCGCTACTACCACCATCACCGTTACGATGGTGCTGAAGTTATATCGCTGGACGATGATGGCAGTCATTGGTGCAGTCATTTAACTGAACCCATAATAAAAATGAAAACTATTGTGGACATTTGTTTTAAGTTTTAGTGCTTTGGTTAAATTGAAATGATCAGAGGACACGCAAAACAATAGAAAGCAAATTCCTTTTTCAAGTGGTGCTCCCCGCCCCGGTTCACTTGTCAATCATCAGGCAATGGAGCGGAGCAACTAAGCAACCGAACAATCGTGACCAACTAAAACTATGAGTGAGTAAGTGAGGGTATGGTCATTATGACACACATACAGAAACATAAACTCACTCACACATACATGCATGAATGCACAGGGATATTTAGAACTCTAACCATATGTTTTCATTGCTTGTATATGTGTGCGAGTGTGTGTGTTTATTGATGGGGTATTCAACAGCATTCGTGTTAGAAATTAGCACACCTTAATTCCATAGTTTTGTAGTTTTGCTTCTTCCTTCATTTTTGATTTCCTTCTCTCTTTCACCTGCTTGCTTTCTGCTGCTGCGGAAGTACAATTATTAACGGCATATTTACATGATTCGTGTTGTGGCGAGCCAGAAATTCCAACTTGGCTTGGCTAAGGAATTGCGAATAATGGCTAAAACTTTATGGGGGTATGTTTGGTGGGGATTATGGCAGTGTGCTAATAGCTTCGTTGTTGTTGTTTATTTCTTAAGTTATGACAATACATAGAAGTTATTACCATTGAGGTAAGGAAAATTGAGAAGGATGGTTCAAATTTTAAAGTTTAGGGAAATTAAAAATCCCAAACACAATAATTTAGGATCCGACCTAGATTTTTTAAAGAAGAATTTTCTAACGTCCAAACAAAATCGTGGATTTAATATATATATATATATATATATATATATATATTTAAACCCTAGTCAATGGCATGGATTTATAAAGAATATTTTTCCTGCTTGTCAATAGGCGTGGATTTTTTTAAGACTATTTTTTTCTGACCGTGGATTTTTAAAGAATATTTTTTCTTAGCCCTCTAAAGGCGTGGGTTTTTTAAAGAATATTTTTTTCTTAGCCCTCTAAAGGCGTGGGTTTTTTAAAGAATATTTTTTCTTAGCCTTCTATAGGCGTGGATTTTTTAAAGAATATTTTTTCTTAGCCTTCTATAGGCGTGGATTTTTTAAAGAATATTTTTTTTTGTATAGGCGTGGATTTTTAAAAGAATATTTTTTCCTGAATAGGCGGGGATTTTTTTGAAGAATATTTTTTCCTGAATAGGCGTGGATTTTTTCTGGCTTTCTATAGGCGTGGATTTTTTCTGGCTTTCTATAGGCGTGGATTTTTTCCTGGCTTTCTATAGGCGTGGATTTTTTCCTGGCTTTCTGTAGGCGTGGATTTTTTAAAGAATATTTTTTCCTGTATAGGCGTGGAGTTTTTAAAGAATATTTTTCCAGTATAGGCGTGGATTTTTTAAAGAATAATTTTTTCTGTATAGGCGTGGATTTTTTCCTGGCTTTCTATAGGCGTGGTTTTTTTAAAGAATATTTTTTTCCTGTATAGGCGTGGATTTTTTCCTGGCTTTCTATAGGCGTGGATTTTTTCCTGGCTTTCTATAGGCGTGGATTTTTTAAAGAATAATTTTTTCTGTATAGGCGTGGATTTTTTCCTGGCTTTCTATAGGCGTGGATTTTTTCCTGGCTTTCTATAAGCGTGGATTTTTTCCTGGCTTTCTATAGGCGTGGATTTTTTCCTGGCTCTCTATAGGCGTGGATTTTTTGAAGAATATTTTTTTCCTGTCTTTCTACAGGGGTGGATTTCTCAAAGAATATTTTTTTTCCTGGCTTTCTATAGGCGTGGATTTTTTCCTGGCTCTCTATAGGCGTGGATTTTTTGAAGAATATTTTTTTCCTGTCTTTCTACAGGGGTGGATTTTTCAAAGAATATTTTTCTTCCTGGCTGTCTATAGGCATGGATTTTTTAAAAAATATTTTTTTCCTGGCTGTCTATAAGCGTGGACTTTTATACCCTTCACCGCACTGTTGTACGGGGTATTATGTCTTTATGCATATGTTTGTAACAGGCATGGTTCCTTTTGAGAATATGCACAGAATCACTTTCTGAGTCGAGGAGTAGATTTTAAATTCGATTTGATTATGATCCGATTTGGATGAAATTTGGTACAAGTCACTTATTTGGCGCAAGGACGAACCCTATTGAAATTGGTGCAAATCGGTTCAGATTTAGATATAGCTCCCATTTATATTTTTGTCCGATTTTATGTAAATGGTGTACCAAAGTCCTTATATATCTTTCGATTTGCACGAAATTTGGCATAGCGTACTCAATTAAGTCTAGAATGTGTCCTGAGTTTCGTGAAAATCAGTTCAGATTTTGATATAGCTCACATATATAGGTTCGTCCGATTTTATGTAAGTGGTGTACCGTAGTCCCTATATATCTTTCGATTTGCACGAAATTTGGCATAGCGTACTTAATTGATCCTAGAATTATGTGGGCTTAGTTTCGTGAAAATCGGTTCAGATTTCAATATAGCTCCTATATATAGTTTTGTCCGATTTTATGTAAATGGTGCACCGAACTCCCGAAATTTGGCATAGCGTACTAAATTGAGCATACTTTCCTTACTGGTTTAAAGAATATTTTTCTTCCTGGCGTTGAATTTTTATTGAATATTTTTTGCAATCACTTCTTAAGGCGTGGATTTTTTAAAGGACATTTTTCTTCCTGACTTTGATTTTTTAAAGAATATTTTTTCAATCACTTCCTAAGGCGTTGATTTTTTTTAGAATATTTTTTCAGAATGATTTTTTTTAAGAATATTTTTTTAACAATATCACTAACTTCCTAAGCCGTGGTTTTTTGTTAAGAATATGTTTTCTTAACCGTTCGTAGGTGACCATCTATGCCTTGGATGTTTTAAGAACATTTTTTCCTAACTTTTCATAGGTGACCATCTATGCCTTGGATATTTTTAAAGAATATTTTATCAAGGGCCATCTAAGGCATGGTTTTTTAAGAATATATTTTTTTACCACTCTTTTCCACAAGTATATACATAATTTTATGGATGTACCTTCAACTCATTTGAATAGAGTATTAATAGGGCAAAAGAAGAAAAAAAAAATGTAAAGATATTAACGTGCCATCACGCAAAAATCCGCCACAAAAAATGCTACGAAAAATTATAAATGAAAATATATGGCAAAAGTAAGGCTCACGGGCCGGGTAAAAATAAAACTTAAGTTTAATTTGAATATTGCATGTTGGCGAAACTATTTTTAATATTGCTGTTGTTGTTGTTGCAATAACGTTTCCGCAAATTTTAGATCCTTTAATAATTGTAGGGCGTATATGGTAAGCAAAGTGCTAGCAATTGCTGGCTAGCCACATTTGGTTGGGGTAATTCATTTCGGCATCTACTTCCCAAAGGGGAGAAGTGTAGGTTAGGAAAGAAATAGTTTTTTTTGGTTTTTAACATGATTACAAATCAAATATGATTATTATACAAAACAGCAAGGGGGCTTTCTTTTACAATTGCTGAAGGTATAGCATTCGGAACATTTTCTTTTTTATGTGTGTTATAATTGTAGCAAAAACCAAAAGAAGTGTTGATAGCTGCTTTACGTTTTACCCGTTTTCCTGAAAAGTTGTTTTTGTTAACTAAATATCACTTTGAAAGTTTGAGTTTTTGTTTTGCTTCTTAAACCACAAATTTACCAAACATGAAATATGGCAATTTAATATTCATTGTGCCGCACCAAGAACTCCTCTACCATGGATTGAGGCAACCAAGTTTCCATTTTTTGTGTTTTAAGGTCATCCCAGCTACCAGCATTAACTCCGAGGCTATAGTTGGCTTAAACCATTTGCCATTGCAATATGGAAGTGTTGTGGCAGAACTGATGACCCAGATTTCTAGGTTGGCGGGCGGAGAGGATGTTATAAAGATCTCCCCTTGGGCGTAAAGCAAATTAAAAACCAAAGGAGTGCTAAGAAACGTTTAACAAGTATTAAGGCTGTGGCCGTTTGCTCTAAGCTTTTAAACAACAAAGTGCCTATTAAAAATGCTTTTTAAAATATTTAACGAACCTCGAATTGGATATTCTTGCAGGTATTTGGAAGAAATTGTTGGAATGCATAGTGGCTCAATATGGCGGATTATGTATCATACATACTTTTAAAGAGATGTGAATTGGAGAAGATATGGTTTTAAATTGCCAGTATAAATAAATGCAAAACATAAAAATTCTTTCAAATATATATGTATATATATATATATATTCTTTCAAAAATCCACGCTTATGTTGGGTCAAAAAAATATTCTTTCAAAAATTTTTTGGAATGCACGCCTATGAAGGACCCTGAAAATGATTTGTTTTATTAATCCACGTCTATGGTGAACCCTAAAAAATATTTTTTGAGAGATCCACGCCAATGACGGACCCTTAAAAATATTTTTTAAGAGATCCAGGCCAATGGTGGACCCTGAAAATATTCTTAAAACCAGTGAACGGAGCAGTATAGTCGGACGGGGCAGACCATACGTTACCCTACACAACTACCACGAACTCTAACTTTCTGAGGATGTCTATTCCGAGTGTGAGTAATATTTCGTGATATTTGCCCCCTCTTGCCCGATTAGAGGTCAACAACACCTCTTCCTTACTTTTTCGAATATTCAGTACAGTCCTTCTAATAACACACAAAAAATTAAGTTTTCGGTCCATTTCATCCCAAAATTTTAATCTGATCAGCACCGAAAATTGTAGGCGTTGTTCTTTCCATCAGCGCGATATTTCCCCCTCTAGTGTGGTAATGGGTTACTAAATAATATCTGAATACGTAAGCACCTGTAAGTATTTGACTGTAACTCCCACATCTGAGTAGACACATCACTATATTTGGTATCAATTTAAAGGCCAACCACTCCTCTTGGATATGCTATCAACTCCTCGGGTCTACATCCTCCAGGAGTAAATATATATGCCATAGAATACTAATTTTGTCATTTTTCACACAAAAGTCAGGGTCCATTTGACCCGCTAAATATTGACTGATCTTTATGAAAACAGGCATGCTTATTCTTTGGCCTGATCCCCTTCTCCATGGAAAATTTCACGATTTTGTATAATTTGGAGCCATTTCATCCCCTAAATATTTACCGAAAAAAAGATCCACGCCTTGTGTAGATCTTAAATAAATATCCTCTAAAGGATTTACGTCTTGTGTAGATCTAAAAAAAATCCAAAACTTGTGTAGATCTTGAAAAATATGCTTTTAAAATCCACGATTTTAAAACTATATTTATTTTTTTTGTAAATCATATTTAATAGTCCATAAGAAAATATATTTTATAAAATCATATTTTTTCCCTGTTGTCCTTGTTAAATTTTCATAATATCCAACAGCAACAACAACTATGCACAACATCTCATAAGTTATTTAATATTGAATTCAATACTTGTTCTCTTCTTCGGCAAATTATTATGTTTTACTCTAATTACATCCGGCTGTGTTATTACTTCAATACATCATGTTTAGTCTTCTTTCAATCACTGCCCCGATTGCCCCTGGCACGCACATACATACACACCTTTTAAACTAACAATTTATAGGTTTAACCTACGATGCCTGTAAGGAGGACTATAACATGCCCGAAACATGTTCAACAACAATATTATGTTGTCAATATAAAATGTACGTCGATGATATACATACAAACAAACTGAGATACACTCACACGAGACGACAGTCCCCGATAACATAAATCTCCCCCTTGGGCTATACACCTGGCTGGCATCATAAACATCAAATATTTTCTATGGCGAACCGTCAGAGCCGCCTTTTCCTCAAACAAAGAAGCTGCAGGATGGTTGTCGTGTTGCTGACAATGATTGGAAGCTCGAATAGACGATAAAGACAATCGGAGAGTTAAAATGACAACTTCCAATTCAATGACCAACCATGACAGGTGGTCAAAAGTCAAAAACAAACGCGCACACACACAGATGTACACCTGCCAGTTGTATTGTAAGATGTTGTGCTGCCCCTGCTGCTGATGATGACAAAAATGAACTTCCAGCTTTCTAATCCGCAGCGTAATCTTCTTATTATTAGTGGTCAATCAGTTGGATCAATTTGTCGACTTCATCATGAACGGACTGATTGATTAAGCGAGAAATACAACTTGACAGAGCTGCATGTCAATTAGAGTTTGACATGACCTACGAATTTATGGTCGGAAAGCAATTTTGCCATGAATCAGCTTTCACTGAACTTAATGTCAATTTGTAGGTTAAACTCAACTGACACTACTCAGCGTAACTAATTACAGAGAAAAGTCAAATGCACTGATCGTAGTAAGAAATTATGGGTCAGAGCAAAAATTGAAATATAAGTACAATTAAACAAAATAATTTATTAAAGATCTTCTCCTGTAGACCTTAAACAAATATTTTTAACCAGTAAGGTAGTAAAGTCGGACTGGGCCGACTATATGATATCCTTCACCACATTGGATATATTCTACATATGTATCCTTAAAATTGTATGCCAATGTTCCCTCAAAGGTATATACTCATGTCTTTCTGTAACCTATAAAAAATTTAATTTAATTCGGGCAGATTTAGAGGCGTGTGCGTACCATGGGACAAATATATGAAAACGATTTGTAGCAATATTGATACACGCTATTCAGTACGCCGCACTGTTAAACATTTGATTACAATCAGACACCCGTTCGATATACATATGGAAGCTATGGCTGCATCTGTACCAATTTCATCAAAACGCAATAACATCGTCATTCAAGTCTCAATTTGATACGTTGTGCAAAAACTCGTGTTAACCAGAAAAAACATTAGGAATTTGGTGCACCATTTAGGTAAAATCAGACGAATATGTCAGAGGTATATCGAAATCTGAACCGAATTTCCGAAATTTACAGCACATCATTCATTACGCTTTGCCAAATTTCCTGCAAATCAAAGAGTATATAGGGTCTTTGGTGCACCATTTACATTAAATCGGACGAAAATATATATGGGAGCTATATCGAAATCTGAACCGATTTTCCCGAAACTTACCTAACATCATTCACACTTAATTCAGTACGCTTTGCCAAATTTCATGCAAATCGAAGGATATATAAGGACTTTGGTGCCCTATTAAACTCAAAACGGACGAAAATATATATGGGAGCTGTATCTAAATCTAAACCGATTTTCACGAAACTTAGCACAGATCATTTCAGAGTTAATTCAGTACACTGTGCAAAATTTCGTGCAAATCGAGAGATATATAGGGACTTTGGTGCACCATTTACATAAAATCGGACGATGGGAGCTATATCTAAATCTGAACCCATTTTCCCGAAACTTACCACTCATCATCATAGACCAAATTCAGTACCCTGTGCCAAATTTCTTACAAATCGAAGGATATAAAGGGATTTTAGTGCGCCATTTACATAAAATCGGACGATGGGAGCTATATCTAAATCTGAACCGATTTTCCCGAAACTTAACACACATCGCAGTAGACTTTATTTAGTACGCTATGCCAAATTTCGTGGAAAGCAAAGGATATATAGGGACTTTGGTGCACCATTTACATAAAATCGGACATATGCACAAAAACATAATATTCTGTAACACAGTTTGGTGAAGGATATAAAAAATTACGGCATGATTAGACATGGAAATATTATTTAAAAAAAACTACGCCTTCGTAAGACCTTGAAAATATATTATACCCTTTATCACTTTGGGTCTATTCAACAGATGAATCCTAACAGACGTCGCATTTTTAAAGGACCAGTAAAATGAAATTGGATCCATAAACATGTCATGCTGCAACCGATACTAAATTTTTCATTTGGTCAGATATAGAAGCTATATTTAAATCTGAACCGATTTCAGGAAACTTAACACTCATCATTCTAGGCTTAATTTATTACACTGTGCCAAATTTCGTGCAAATCGAATGATATATAGGGACTTTGGTGGACCATTTAGATTAAATCGGACAAAAACATATATGGGAGCTATATCTAAATCAGAACGGATTTTTCCCAATTTCAATAAAATTCGTCCTTGGGCCGAATAAATGATCTGTGCCAAATTTCATCTAATTCGGATTATAAATGCGACCTGTACTTTGCTTACAATGTAACATGGACAGACAGACGGACAGTCAGGCGTACGGACATGCATAAATCGACTTAGAACGTGATTCTATGCATATTCTCAAAAGGAACCATGTGTCTATCTCGTTTCCTTTAGCCTGTTACAAACATATGCACCAAGACATAATACCCTGTACCACAGTGTTGTGAAGGATATAAAAATCCAAGGCTTCTTTAAAAAATCTACAGCTTGTGTGATTTTTATTTAAGGGGACCCCCCCCCCATTCTCGGGGTCAAAATTTTTGTTGATATAATTCAAATCTACACTAATTAATGAATGTCCCTACAAAATTTCAAGTGAAAATCTCAAGAACTTTTGAAGATATAGCCGATTTATTGTGTCAGCATCAAGTGACGGCTGAAGGGCTTCTCAAAATTAAAACGCGTTTTTCTCTAAACATTTTTTTGTGAATGGCGGGCACGATAACTCAAAAACTAATAACCCAATCGATTTCAAATTTTTACACGTTTCTCTGTGAGTGTATAGCAGCAACGTACATAGGATTTCATTTCGGGGGGGCCCGGTAGTACAAAATGAAAAAATTCGCTGCATATGAAATGTCGGATTCACTTTACATGCGGACGTTGGCTCCCTGTTTTCGTCATACTTTTGTCTTTGACATAACCTCATTCATGATCGTATTGTCCATTGCCAGAGACTCATTTCAGCAAAACTGGAGATTTTTCATTGCAAAATGAGTCGCGCGGAAGACCCAAAACGTCTGTGAAGAATGATGACCTGAAGGCTCTAGTGGAAGCGGATCCAGACGTATTCACGAGGGAACTTGCTGTCAGGATGAAAGTACTGCCAGTACATTGATGAGATGCACGATAAGTTAAAATTTGTACGCCCATCGCTTGTGAAACGGCATTAAGCCACAGTTATATTAGGTTTTGGCTTTTAGTAACTCACATCAATTGATTTTAAAATTTTCATAAAAAACTAAAAACTTTGAATCCTTGAAAAAAATCCTTAACCCTAATATATCCCTTTTGTATCCCATCAATTCCTTCATATCAGCCTTTTTGTATTTCCATACTCGTTGCTGTTGTTGTTGATGTCCTCCTTCTACATTTTATTCTTTATCGTTGCATAAATAATAAATAAGCAAACATTTAGAATGAAAAAGCGAAAAAAAAACTTTCACTCTCTCACACATACACACACACACACATGTGCACAACTTTTTGATAAATGTTGCAATATTTGTGTAGAGACTTCCTTAGTTTGTTTATAGATGGATGGATTTTTGTTGTTGTATTCACAATAATACAAAAACAATGAAGTACAAAACAACAACAATAACAACATCGACATTTGAATAAATGAAAACAGGATTGCTGGGAATAAGCGGGACACTTTACATAGCACTGGAACATACATTCGCCCGTACTTACATGCCAGTTGATCTAAGTGCCGACAAGCTTAATATGAGATGTGCCGGTTGGTTTGAATGTTGCTGGGAATAGAACACATGCAAGTCGTTTATAATACTATTCATGCAAATTTCAATAGGGTGAGGAGTGTTAGGGTAATATATTTTTTTAATTGTTGAATTATTACAAAATTTGTCCATAAAAGGGCTATTTGATTGAGAAAGCCTACAAGGATTCAATAAATATCCACCATGTTTTGGACCTATCACTCCAATTTCCTCAACACCCTTTGTCTTTCATTTAAAATATTTAGCAATTTAAATATTATTCCACAGTTCAAAGAAATGTCAAAATAAGAACTATTCTTCTCTTCTTTTTCATTTTCTCTATCAGCAACAACAGTTTTCTCTTGGCAGCAAACTCTAATGAGAATAAGTTGACAATACAAAGAAGAAGAAAAAAGACATGCAGCAGCATGCTATGGCGGTAGCATAAAACCAGTCGGATGAAGAAAACTTAACAAGATTGAAATGAAATCTACGTTCCAATTTTCCTCTATTTGTTGAATAAAAATACAAATGTCTGTTTGAGAATCTAAAAGGAGAGAACGAAACAAAAATAAGTATATATTTTTATGAGGCAAACAAGCTAAACATACAAAAAAAAAAAACAAAAAACGACGACAACAACAACAAGAGCAACATCATTTGTTGAGCAATTTTTTAATAAACCAACAACATGAAATTAAAACTCCGAAAAAGATGAAGAAAATTATGTTGAAAAAAAATAATAACAATTATTTTTTGTGTTCATTTAATTAGAGAAATGGAGTACTATTAACATAAATAGCTATAATTGCATTTAAATTTTAAATATACATAATTGAGATGTATAAATTTGAAATTATTATAAGATAACACATAATGCTGGGTATCGTTTTGCGTGGTTAAAAAAAAATAATCTTTAATGGTATACCATAGGCGTGGATTGTTTAAAAAATATTTTTCATGGTCTAACATAGTCGTGGATTTTTTAAAACAATATTTTTCATGGGCTACCATAGGCGTGGATTTTTATACCCTTCACCACACTGTGGTACAGGGTATTATGTCTTTGTGCATATGTTTGTAACAGGAAACGAGATAAGCACATGGTTCCTTTTGAGAATATGCACTTTCTGAGACGATTTATACATAAGTACAGGTCGCATTTATAATCCGATTTGGATGAAATTTGGCACAGCCCATTTCTTTGGCCCAGGGACAAACCCTATTGAAATTGAAGAAAATCGGTTCAGATTAGGATATAGCACACATATATATTTTCGTCCGATTTAAGGTAAATGGTGCGCCAAAGTTCCTAAATATCTTTCGATTTGCACAAAATTTGGCATAGCGTACTAAATTAAGACTAGAATGATGTGTGTTAAATTTCGTGGAAATCAGTTCAGATTAAGATATAGCTCCCATATATATTTTCGTCCGATTTATGGGAAATAGTGAACCAAAGTCCCCATATATCTTTCGATTTGCACGAAATTTGGTATAGAGAGGTAAATTAAGTCTAGAATGATGTGCGTTAAATTTCGTGAAAATCGGTTCAGATTTAGATAGAGCTCCCATACATATTTTCGTCCGATTAATGAGAAATAGTGAACCAAAGTCCCCATATATCTTTCGATTTGCACGAAATTTGGTATAGAGAGGTAAATTAAATCTAGAATGATGTGCGTTAAGTTTCGTGAAAATCAGTTCATAATTATATATAGCTCCCATATATATTTTTGTCCGATTTAAAGTAAATGGTGAACCAAAGTCCCTATATATCTTTCGATTTGCACGAAATTTGGTACAGCGGACTGAATTAAGTCTACAATGATGTGTATTAAATTTCGCAAATATCGGTTCAGATTTAGATATAGCTCCCATATATATTTTCGTCCGATTTATGAGAAATAGTGAACCAGATCCCTAAATATCTTTCGATTTGCACGGAATTTGGTATAGCGTACTAAACTAAGACTAAAATGATGTGTGTTAAGTTTCGTGGAAATCGGTTCAGATTTAGATATAGCTCCCATATATGTTTTCGTCCGATTTTAGGTAAATAGTCCTTCTATATCTTTCGATTTGCACGAAATTTGGCATGGCGTACTAGAGTGTGTCTAGAACGATTTGTGTTAAATTTCTTGAAAATCGGTTCAGATGTAGATGTAAACATATTTCGATATGCCCGAAATTTGGCATAGCGTACTGAATTGAGCATATGATGATGTGTTGTAAGTTTCGTGAAAATCGGTTCACATTTAGATATAACTGCCATGTATGTTATCGTTGGATTTAATAGAAATGGTGCACAGAAGTTCATATATATCTTTCATTCAATTTCATGTTAATGCTGTTTCGAAAAGGCGACGTCAGTTAGGTGACTATGTAGCATATACCCAAAGTGGTGAAGGGTATCATATAGTCGGCCCAGTTCGACTTTAATACTTTCCTTACTGGTTTAAAAAATAGCTATGAATATTTGGATATAATTTCCTTACATCTATTTCCAATCGATTTCATTTAAATGGTGTACCTAATACTCAAATAAACAAACAATCACACAAACACACATTTCCCGCTCTTGGCCACTTGAGTATTTTCCGTTACATGCTATTTATACAAATTTGTTTCAGCTTCCTTCCGGTTTCATTTATTTTACTTCTTTTAATTTAATGCCATTTGTGATCTAATTATAACAATTAGTAAATAAAATGGTAGAGATGTTGTTTTCTGAAAATGAATACCATTATCCTGCCATATATTCCGAAGGCTGTATGTTAAACAATTTTGAAGTAGGCTGGGTAATAAGGAAAGAACTGAAAACAAGCAATTTAAAAGATGGCAACAACGTCATTCAAGATGTATGAACTTTCTTCTTCAGAATTTCGTTTAAATTGAGTTTACTTAGAGAAAGCAAAAAAAAAAGTTTTAGAACAAACAAAATTTCAAACAAACAATGAAATTTAATAAATGTTTGGTTGTCTCATTTTTGTTGTAACCTTAATCCCTCTCATAATGTGGGGATTATGATGGGCTTTTGCTTATATTTCAGTAGCTGACTATGTTGTGAAAATCACAGCTAAAATGAGGAGCATTTAAATTCATTAAAGAAGTTGATTGGTAATTTTTTCTTAGTTCTTAATTAATTTAGGATGTAATGTGAGGTAATTTTTTTATTGGAAATTTCCTCTGATTTTCATAATATAAAGCTTAATTTATTTTTTCTGTAAAGTTAGTAATATATCTTGCCTTAGCCATAAATACTGAAAATAATTACAAAATCGCGCCCCATTGCATTTATGTGAATGACCTCTTCCCACATAATGCCCTGCAAGTAAATTAAAAAAAAAAAAATTAAATAATAATGGCAACAAATCCCACTTTGCCAGTCTTTGACAAGGGACAGCATGGTTTGTTTCCCCTTTTAAGCCTTAAACATTTGTCTGCTTGGCAACGGCTTAAAACTAATGAATGTCTTGGCTAATTTGTAATTCTTTCTAAGATTTTACAACACACACACTCAAACACGCTGGCCGCACACACACTCACATACCCACCGAGAGACAAGTTGCTTACAAACCCTGCAAAGATCACTGACCTTCAACATCCTAGAGGCAATTATGTCTTACAATTCTAATCCTGTGGCATTTTTCATGAAAACCCATTCATTCACTAACCTACAGTTGGTCGGATGTCCGCTACGAACACACTCGCACACAGACTTTATCCTGAAAGATTTTAAGTGTCAACGTTTCAACATCCTCAACTTAGTCGAACTACAACAGCAACCAACAACCGACAAAACTTCTCGTTGCAATGTTCTTGTCTCTGGAGAAATTTGTTGAGTGTTCTCAATTAACTAAACTGAGATGATGGCTGGAAGCTAAGACAAAGAAAACAAGAAACACACAAAAAAGGAGTAAAACGAAAATGAAATAAAATAGGAAAGCAACACAAACGAGCCGCAGCAAATTATGAGTCTGCATTTGCTAAAACTTAAATGGGTATTAGTTTGTTTTCCACCATGTGCATGTGTGCGTGTGCATGTATTAGTTATTGCAAAAATTATTTTTCAAACAACTTACAACAGTTCTTGGTATCCAACAGATCTTTAAGATCTGCTCAACTTAAAGTGAAAGTTAGAATAAAATATATAAAAGCTAGAAATAAATATATAAATATTCACAGCAACAATTCAAATGCAACTTCCCGCAACGAAGTTAGAATGACAGATTTTTTAAAGAATATTTTCCTGATCTTCTAGAGGCGTGGATTATATAAAGAATATTTTTCCTGATCTGCTAAAGGCGTGAATTGTTTAAAGAATATTTTTTCTGATCTTCTATAGGCGTGCATTTTTTAAAGAATATTTTTTTTTCTGGTCTTCTATAGGCGTGAATTTTTTAAAGAAAATTTTTATACCCTACACAACTATGTTGTCAGGGTATTACAGCTTTGTGCAGGCCCAAAAGTTTGTAACTCCGCGAAATATTGGCCCTAGACCCACCTTCAAGTATACCGAATGTCATATATCGACTTGGTGAGTCGATCTAGACATGTATGTCCGTCCGTCCGTCTGCCCATTATAATTTGTAAACACGATACAGGCCACAGTTATGGACCAATCGAAATTTTGCATGTAGAATGGGTTCTGGTCAATGAAGACCCCTATTGTTTTTGGTAAAGATCGGTTAATATTTAGGGGATGAAATGGACTAAATTAATTTTTGTCGTTTTTCCTGTTCGCTCCAGAGGCTGCAGTTATGGTCCGAACATCTTGAAATTTTACATAGAGAAAGGGATCGGACCGAAGAATAAGCATGCCTGTTTTGATAAAGATCGGTCAATATTTAGCGGGTCAAATGGACCCTCACTTTTGTGTGAAAAATTACCAAATTTTATTTAGGACATAGACCCCAGAAGGTGATAGTATATCCATGTATATTGTCGTATGTACTCGGATGTGGGAGTTACACGTAAATATTTACAGTTGCTTACGTATTCATATATTATTTAGTAACTCAATACCACATTAGAGGGCGAAAAAATAGCGTGGATCGCTTTGAAATTTTCTAAGAGGATCAATGACAACGCCTACATACCGACTAGACCTCTAGTCGGTCATGAGCGTGCAAATACCACGAAGTATTGCCCAAGCTCAGAATGTAGTACTACAGAAAGTTAGATTTTCGTGGAAGTTGTGTAGGGTATCATATGGTCAGCCACGTCCGACTCTACTGATCCGCTCACTGGTTTCTGGTATTACAAAGGCGTGATTTTTTAAAGAATATTTTTTTCTGGACTTCTATAGGCGTGGATGTTTTAAAGAATATTTTTCCTGATCTTCTATACGCGTGGCTTTTTATACCCTTCACCACACTGTGGTTCAGGGTATTATGTCTTTGTGCATATGTTTGTAACAGGCAAAGATAATCGATTTCTGAGTCGATATATGCATGTCCGTCCGTCTGCCTGTCCGTCTGTCCATGTTAAATTGTAAACAAAGTATAGGTCGCATTTATGATCCGAATTGAATGCAATTTGGCACAGCTCATTTAATTGGCCCAAGGACGAACCCTATTGAAATTGGAAAAAAAATTGGTTCAGATTAAGATATAGCTCCCATATATATATTTTCGTCCGATTTAAGGTAAATGGTGTACCAAAGTCCCTATATATCTATCGATTTGCAGGAAATTTGGCATTGCGTGCTGTATTAAGTATAGAATGATGTGTGCAATGTTTCGTGAAAATCGGTTACGATTTAGATATAGCTCTCATATATAGTTTCGCTCGATTTTACGTAAATAGTCCACTAAAGTCCCTATAGATCTTTCGGCTTGCACGAAATTTGGCACAGCGTAATGAATAAGGTCTAGAATGATGTGTGTTAAGTTTCGTGCAAATCGGTTCAGATTTAGATATAGTTTCCGATTTAAGGTAAATTGTGTACCAAAGTCCCTATATATCTTTCGATTTGCACGAAATTTGGCATAGCGTACTGAATTAAGTCTAGAATGATGTGTGCAAGGTTTCGTGAAAATCGGTTCAGATTTAGATAAAACTCCCATATATATATATATATATATTCGCCCGATTTTAGGTAAATGGTAAACCAAAATCCCGGGAAATATTTTCATTTACACGAATTTTGGCATAGCTTATTGAATTAAGTCTAGAAGGTTGTGTGCAAAGTTCCGTGAAAATCGGTTCAGATTTAGATGTAGCTCCCTTATATATTTTCGCCTGGTTTTATGTAACTGGTACACCAAAGTCCCTATGTATCATTCGATTTGCACGAATTTTTGTATAGGGTACTGAATTAAGTCTAAAATGATGTTGCTAAGCTTCGTGAAAAGATCCATAGCTAGGCCGATTGACACAACGTACTGAAATTATAGAAATTAATCTCTGACAAGTTTCCCTGAAATCGGTTCAGACATAGATATATAACAAACACGCGACGTCTGTTAGGATACATATGTAGAATATATCCAAAGTGGTGAAGGGTATCAAATAGTCGACCCAGTCCGACTTTACTACTTTCCTTACTGGTTTAAAGAATATTTCTTCTGGACTTCTATCGTCGATTTTTTGAGAATATTTTTTTTCATGTCTAACAAAGTCGTGGATTTTGTAAAGAATTTTTTTTTGGACTTCTATAGGCGATTTCTAAAGAATATTTTTTCTGATCATTAAAAAAACGTACTGGTAAAAAATTTGCAATTACGTAGTTCCATATACAGTTCCCGAACAAATTAATTTCATTTCATTCGCCAACTTACTTCTCATAACATTAATACAATTTGTAACCATCTATCGGAAATCTCTACACTTGAAATTTTATTATTTTTATTTAAGTGATGCTCAAGGCGTTCCACAGTGGCATAGCGTTCGAGAGCGGTCAGCGGTCGTTTCGACAAAGTGTACTTCATTTTTAATATGGAATATAAATACGTTTTGGATATTTATTTATGTCTTTCGGTGTTTGCGGTATGCCTTCGTGTTGCACTTGCCCTAAAAGTGTCATAAACACGTACACCACCAAGAAGTTGCAATTTCGCTGGAATATACACAAGGACAAACTTGTTGTAATACGGTTAGAGTCACTTTGGTAAGGCACAATAGGAAGGGTGTGAATAAAATATAAAAATTGAAAATATAAAGACTTATAATCCTTTACAAGTCCAGGTCTATAGGGGATCTTAAAAAATTTCCCTTTCAAAATCCGCGTCTATAGGAGATCTTTAAAAAACTTTCACCCTTTTTTGTGATTATCTTCTTATCTGCCGGACCATTGTGCATTCTCAGAGCTGCTTCGCGGAATATTTCGTTTGGCCACTTGCCAAGACATATGATGTGAATGAAACGAGCCAAGGCAAGCCAAAACAGCAATAGAATCATCTACAGGAACACTCATAACCGCATTTACAGTCTATTTGTCCGGAATCGTGGATGGTAGAATCTTATATGTTCATTGTGTGTGTGTGTGCATCATATAGCCGCAAGTGTATTTCAACATTGGGCGAAAATGAAGGCGAACACAACACAACAGCCGCAACCAAACAGCTCAAGCCGAAGTTTAGAACTGCATTATTATCGTTTGCCTTCTTATGCACATTGCAAGGCATCTTATCGACACGTTTATGTGTGGGGGTGTGCATATTGGGAGTGTGTGTGTGTGTATGCGAGTGAGGCAAATAATAGCCAAGAGTATGACATACACACATAAATATAAATACAAAATCACTTGAAATCCGTAGCTGGACAATAGAATACAACCAGCAAACAACTTGAATTTGAAAAGTCCGCACTTCATCCTCCTTCTCCTCCTCTCTAATACAATGACATATTCAACACACACACACACCCACACTTATTTACACCACATTAAAATGGATTGGTGTTAGCAGCAAGTGGCCGGTCATTGGATCCAATGTCTGATTGCGTGTGGACAATTAGAGCTATTGTCGTCACTTTGTGACTGTGTGTGTGTGTGTTTTTACTCCTTAAGCAGCAAAGGCAAAAACACTGAAAAAAATCAAATTTGAAAGTTGTTGTCAACATAGACAATATTGCTAGAAAAATAGCTATGAAAATGAATGTAGAGAAGTTGCATGCTGGAATAATTTCGAAATGAAATGAATAAAATGGAAATACCAAATAAAATGGTAATATTTTTCTAATGTTTTGATGATGTTTCGGCTAAAGGTCAATGAAAAACTTTTGTTTTTGTTTCATTTGGTTTTTATTCTTCCAATATTTCGATTGTCATCGACAATCATCATCAGGGATCTGTTACAAAATAAACAACTGGTTACAAATTGAAACACGAAAATTATAAAACACACGAATCTTACAAAGTTTTTTTATAATTTGTAAAGGAAAAGCGTCTACTTAAATTAAACGTCAAAGTCAAACTAAGTTTTCTTATGTCTGTGTTTATGTACTAAATTCCTATAGATATGTGCACAGTGGTCCGTGTCAGTTTTGTAGTTGATTCTTTTTTCCGTCGGTACATTTATAATATGAAGCATTTCTAATGTGAATCGTCTTTTGTAATTATGTTCCTGTGCTACAATGTCGATATCTTTGAAGTTTGGTTTGTGACCCGTTAACGTGCAATGAGCTGCTAGCGCTGTCTTTTGTTCTAGTGGCTTGTCAGATTTTTGGTCGGATTTATGTCCGGAAAGTCGAGTTTTTAATTTTGTTTTTGTTGTGCCAATATATACCTTTTGGCATACATCAGATTCGTCACCGTTACATGCTATCCTATAAACTACATTGCACTTATCTTCTTTTTTAGTCTTCGTTTTAGTTTTGCTGAACATATTGTTGACACTGTTGGTGGTT
>NW_026877737.1:0-22589 GCF_032173495.1 Musca vetustissima | reverse complement strand
CCATACGATTTTGCTGAAATATATAATTCGAATTCTGATCTAATTCTTTGTAATATTAGATGTAGGAATAGAGGTGGAATTCAGAACTGTAGTACAACAAATTATACAGTATTCACGATTTCCATATGAAATATTATTATTTCCGCATACGAAGTAGCGGGCACTTCGCTAGTATATTATAAGCTTCCAGTACTTTTTTCATAGTAAAACTAGTAAAAGGGAAAAATATCAAAATCGCTCTCACAGAGTTCAAAATCATACGAAATTTTCTGGAACGGAAAACTAGTAAAAATGCCAAAATTAGATGGCAATACTTCAAAATCAACAAAACATCCAATCAGAAGTAGGCATTCTTGTTTACTACTTTTACTCTTCCAAAGTTCTCGAGTAAAAAGTTTACAAAGAGAAAGCCATTTTGTTTTGTGTTCTCTTCAATTTGGTTGAACATTTTACTAGTTTTATGGGTTCAGTGCATGGTATAATAATAGAAGGTAACAGCAAGTGTTGTTGTACAAACAACGATACAACAACCACATGGAAATTTGTTGTTGTAAGTTCTACTAGTGTCAACTCATTTGACAGAAAAATGTAAACAAACAAACAAATTATCATCAAATTATTTTTATTTTGAAAATGAAAT
The DNA here is from genome assembly GCF_032173495.1 of Musca vetustissima. Classification (NCBI taxonomy): domain Eukaryota; kingdom Metazoa; phylum Arthropoda; class Insecta; order Diptera; family Muscidae; genus Musca; species Musca vetustissima. The sequence continues at coordinate 21,949 of NW_026877737.1, read as the reverse complement.
ATTTTCGAATCCTCAAAATAAAAATTGAAAAACATGAATGAAAATCTATCAAATTTATATTTCTATCGCTTCCACATCTTTCCTATAATTGAGCCATTGTCATATATATGTGTAACACATATGAAAATGCAGGGAATAGCGAGTTGTTCCTTGAAGAAAGATTTGCTTCCTCAAACTTTCCCAGCAGGCAGATTGAGTAAGTTGAATACGGGAGCACATTTAATAAAGAACAATTACAAATTGTATGCGTTCCCAATTTTCCTGTTGGGTGATTTTTAAAGACATAATTTGTCAAATTCATATTGACACTAGTATTACGTTGGAATCAAATCAGATGGGACTTGCTGTTACCTTTTATAATTGTACCATGGGTTCAGTGGGTCGATTCAGTAACTTATAACGATCCGAAAATCGACAATTTTGTCTACACATAAAATCGTTTGCAGTAACGAAAATGTTATTCTGTAAAAATGTAGACAAATTTTCGATAAACTTTAAAAAGGTTTTAATTTTGAACATTTTGAAAACAAAATACATACAAATTCAGAACAAAACAAGGCATGTTTAATATTGAAAAATATTTGTCGATAAGTTAACTTCGAATATTTTGGTGTTGTTTATTAAGCGGTGTACAGACTATCATTTTTGAATGGCACTCTTGCTGAAATATCGGTTTGCTTGTGGCCGTTAATTTCTCTCAGTCTTCAGGCAACCACAAAAATGTTTATGGTTGCGTGACAGATGTTTGATGTTTGTTGGTTCGATAATGTGAACATAAAAAACGGCAGTCGGACAACAAATTTCGACATTAAAATTAAATCGTATGGAGAGCTGCAACATATAATGAAAAATTATAAAATAAATTGTACTGTGGACGATGTGAAAAACAAAATTAACAACATACGTTCATCCTACGGAAGGGAACTCAAAAAATAAAGCAGTCTGAAACATCTGGATTTTCTGAAATAGTTTTTAAAGGCCATGGGCTCAGAGTCTCCAATTTCTTTTCAAATATTTACATGTGAATGTTGTTTCCCGAGGCTATCCATTTCTTCACCCATTTCGTTCTTTTAATAACATTCTTTTCGCCATCTTATAACGCAATTATTAAAAGTGCACACCCAATTTTTGTCATCCATTTTTATTAATATATTTCGTTTTTACGGTGTCTTATTAGCACAATTTATAACTTTGAACGTCGGTTTGAAAAAAGCCATGAATGATAATATGGCCGCTACAAACAACACAACAAAACTGTAACAACCGATAAGTTATCGAAACTGTCACTCAAATGGTCTGTTCCCGTACTGCAAGAATGTACTAGATTTTACTATTTTCTTCGATACCATAAAGTAAAATTCGTTATCGTAGTAAAAAATAGTAGATTCTTGCAGTACGGGAACAGGCCAAAAAATTATAGTGCGTACACCGCAAGGTATATTTATAAGGTAACCGTATCAAGGCAGCTTATGGTAACATTATATGTCAAATAGAATTTTGTTATTTTAATTCGCCGGTAGGTAGATAAAAAGAGAATTTAAATTTAAAAACAAAAACAATGCGTTTGAAATGTTTATTCTTTTTTTCGAAATACATGTTATGAAAGAATTAAAAAAACAATGAGAAAAGACGATAATATAAATCTGGAATATTGGACTTAAATTTCTGCGGAGCAAAACTATGCGGTGATTATCTTATACTTCAGCCTCTAACAGTACCATAGTTATGACCTTCATAGAAAACGAAATAAAGTTTTTGGTCCATTTCAAAATATCATAGACAAAACTATTGGTTTTGCCTTTGACCAGAACGGAAAGAACATCATAACTTAATGAAGTACAGATGGATGGGCACACAGATATGACTTGAATTCCGGTTGATACAACGATAACATAAGAACAAACTCTACCCTTAAAGGAGATGTAATTTAAACAGAAAAAATATAGTGGAAATACTTGTTTTGGAACAAAATTCTACATCCAGAATATTTTGTCCGTATTTGTGAATCTTGGAGCAGTTAAATTTTGCTTGATTTCCGACACCGAAACACGTTTTGTATGCCTTTATCATGGTATATTTAAATTTGTTTCGAATTTCATTTGGAGTCCATGGAATACATTTAAATTCAAGGATAAATAGTCCACGTCCGGTTCCGTTCCTAAGCTCTATTTCAAAATGCTTAATTCTGATTGGTTAAATGAAATTCGCTTCAAATTTGATATATTACGGCGAATCAATTATAATTCGCCTTGTTAACTATTTTGACATATCATGTTCCCAATTCGCCGATGCGGCTACCTTATGTATATACCTTGGAACACCGCTTTAACAACATTTTTAAAAATTGTTGTTAAAAACTGTTATTGAATTGAAATATTGTTTATTTTGTCGTTATAATATTTTATCGATTTGAGAATTGTTTAAATTTGATAGTGAATCGACCCACAGGAACGGGTTTTGAGTAAAAAGTTGAAAACTTGTAAATTTAGTAGAATCTTTTAGATTCTGGAACGGAACTTTAATGTGTACAAAATAAATCAAAAATGTCATATCGAATATGACACGAGTATTACGATACAATCACCTCAGCTGAGTGTTGCAGTTACCTCGTATAATTGTGCCATGAGTGTTATTTAATAAATAAAAAACTTTGAGTGTGATTTAATTTCATTTGACATTTTGTTCCATACACGTGCGTTGATGTTCTTCCATGTATTGTAAGTCTTCTATTTAACAAACCAGTTTCCGCGAATTTTCGGTAGAATTAAGATCCTAGCTTTGGGACCAATTTCTAACAAATTTGTTTAGATTAATATTGAATAGGACTTCCCTTTTTATTACACCTATCCTAATACCATGTTCTGACGGGCATTCGAACAACGTAGTTAGCTCTAAGAATTACGTACATGAATTAACCCGTTCATACAACACTATTCTTAATTCAATTCATGTCATCATTTTTTTATTTCAAACTTTTTGTTTCTTGTTTTACACAAAAATTCTAACATATTTGCCTGAATCACATATGGATCTAAATAGAAAAATTAATTCTCTTTCTCCTGACTATAGTATGAACCCATATCTATTTACTTTTAATTCATGTTTTCCATTTTTTCTAAAAATATTGTTGTTTTCATGTATTTTTATATATTCTAAATTGAAATGTCACATATAAAAATTTGTTTGAGTTTTTTTTAGTTTGAGTTTCCCCAAATTTATTTCTTGTTTTGTACGCTAATTAGAACCAAGGCGAAAGAAATTCATATTGCATTATGTAGTTAACAAAATTTACATCCTGCTGCATAGTGGAAGTGATGCAAATGTGGTATAGGTTGGTAATGTGGTATAGTCACTTTTTCTGTAAACTGAACATTTTAGAATAACTGAAACATGTTCTATAGTTTGCTGTTCTCAAAAAAATAAGATAGCAATGACCTGTTTAATTTATTTAAATCACGTTGAGAATCAGTACCAAAAATAAAATTTTTCATGAAATTGATTTTTTTTTTGGTTGATGTTTAATAATATTTTTTTGTTTTACGGATGTTCTTTAATCGTTATTACTAAAGCATTAAAATAATCAGTATGAACTAAAAATCAAATAATATGCGCGATTGCACCACATAATCACCAATTTGGAAAAAAAAACTAGACATTTCTTCAGTAAACACAAGTGTAGGTAATGTGGTATACCTTGATTCTGCATGAAAAAAGGCCAGCACTAGACAAAATCTCATTACTATGTGAAGCATTTGTACTCTACGAGAGTCTACCATGAATCACAAGGATGAAAAACAAAGGCTATGAGTTTTAACAACTTCTCCATACAAAAATTAAATATTGCCATGTGTAGACATTATTATATAATAAAAATTAAAGTTGCACTCAACGTATCCGTTAAAAATCTTAACAGACATAAATCTCGAGCTAATTCGCATTCATTAAAAACAATAAATTATATAAGATATCAATTGGAAGTGAAAATTATACTATACCACATTAACATCATGTGGTATACCACATTACCTGCACTTTTTTTAAAATCACTTTTTATGGGATTTCAAATATTTTCTCAAATATCTCTTAAATTGTTAGAATAATATTTTCAAATTGATACATGGAAAGACAACACATGTATCATGTTATGTGTAAATTTTCAATTTAATCGGATAAAAAATTAAAATTTGGCAATCTAAAAACAAATGGGTATACCACATTTGCATCACCTCCTATATATAAAAACTAGACAATTTTTTACTTTTCATTCATCATTTTCAATTTTACTAAAAAAGTATGAAAATTTTATAAATATTTACAAGCTGTCAAAATCAATTTATTTTCGTAAATGCTCTCAATTGTTAGGGATGGGACAAATTTCTTGCTGATTCAGAAAGTGATTCGAATTGAACGACGTACAAAAGTCGGTGTTCGCTCAGACAATTTTGTATGGGGAACTAAGTAATTACTTCATATTTAAGGGTCGAACAACGAATGAGAGAGCGAACAACGCTCGTCTGTACATGGCATAACCAGTTGACTTGATGTTCCATACTCTTTACAAAATATCAGGCATGTTTAAACGTTTTTGTGTGATATTATTTATTTGTCAGGCAATTTTGGTAACAGAGATACATCAGAAAGCAAACTGCAAAATTCGGACAGGGTCGAATTTTATTCCCATTTTGGGAATAAACTCAGATGAAAAAATATATGGGGAACTATATTTCAATCTGAACTGATAAAAACAAAAATTACATGGCATTTTAGACCTAATTCCATACACTATGTAAAATTTCGTGTAAATCAAAAAATATAGGGCCTTTGGTGCACCACATGCATAAAATCAGACCAATATGTGTATTTTGGTGATATACCTAATTCCGAACACATTTTAAGGAAAATTATCTCCCGTCGTTCTGGGCTCACTACAGTATGTTATTCGACTTTGAGCTGGCCACATAATTAAAGCATTGTGTGATTATTTACTTTACTGCAATTTATTTGAAAATATATTTAGAAAAAAATGAGTTCTTCTAATTGCTCACAATGTGTTTAATTAACGCCAACCCGAATTTTTTATTAATTTACTAAAATTACATCTTAACACTCAAGAATTCTTAAACCTTCATACCAATAATGTTATTTTTTAAATTCGTCAGAGTGGCATACGTTTTGACCCAACTAATATCGAGTTATCTATTTTATCAATAAATTTTACAGCAAAATACCAAAAATTTCTGGAAAAAATACAATTACAGTTTCAATTAAACCTAAAACGTTAAAAAAATAATAAATTGACATATTTTTTATTTCAAATGAAAAGATTACTACATATTTGCACAATGTCGGTTTTAGTTGCATATGTTTTGACCACTACTGTTTTTTTTTCCCCCATATTGGTCACACATTTGGTCCGATCTGAGAGTATAAAAACAGAAGGGAAAGAATGACAATAATGAAAACCAACAGCCCATGGGACCTATTTTGGACTCTGCTTTTTTACATATTCTTTCGTGTTTGAGGGCACAGTGTCACACACAAAATTAATACCTGTTAACGATATTTTTGAAACTAATATGGACTTGAAACACTTTTAAAATAAACGACTCATATATAAAAACCGTTCAGACCGTTTCATGCATAATTCCATTTTTTCATTCTGCCAAAATTAATTTTTTTCGATGAATTCTCTCAGGGATGGGACCAATTTCTTTGTTGTTTAGAAAGTAATTCGAGTTGAATAATGTACAAAAGTCATTGTTCCTTCAGAACATGATTTCTCTAAAATCTAAATCAAAATTAATTGAACAAAACTTTTGAAAATTTTATTGATGCCATGTAAACAAACACCAAAACCACTTCTGGCAATTTTGACAACTATAAAAAATTGTACAGCATGTTCTTTGTTTTGATTCAAAACATCTCACGTGTTTGTAGGTATATTAAATTATTCAATATTTTGAGATAGAACTTTCTAGCTTTGCACGTGGGAGTAATATCAATACTACCAGTAAATTCTTGTTTTATTTCGTCACAGTTTTATTATTTTTGATTTACAGACATCTTTTAAAATCAATATTTTTGGCTTAACTCTAGTTTAGTAAAAACGATCAGATTTTTCTGAAAAATTTTCCAGAGGTAGGTATTTTTACCCTAATTATGGGGATACCTTTTTTTCTTGGGGGACGTACCCGGTTACCCGGTTATTTGACCCGGAAGTTCGGGTACGGGTACCCGGTTATATCCGGTTCTACGGATCCGGTTAATTTAATATGGGTATCATTTTAAAGGTTATAAAAATACCTTTCCATTGAGTGGTAATATGATGGGGTTATCTCAAACCATCATATTATCTCAAACCGTCAAAAAACTGGGTTTTGGTCCCCAATTTTTTTGAAAAACTCCCTAAAAGTCGAACTTGGGCCCATTATAGTACCTCTCTAACCCAAACTCAAATGATAGACCATTTTTTTGAAAAACTCCCTAAAAATCGAACTTGGGTCCATTATAGTCCCTCTCCAAACAGGACCCAAAAGATAGACCACAATTTGCCCTTTCCAAAATGGTGCGATATGTGGCTGTATCTGTTGTGGATCAAAAGATATGGGCCTTAGAACCCTACAAAAACAAGAAAATTCTGTCGCGTAGCCGGTGTTGGTATCTGTCCATAGGAGAAAGTCTTAAAATATTATATTTAGAAGGATTTTCTGCCGCGTTAGCCGGTGTTGGCATCTGTCCATAGGTGAAAGTCTTAAATCCCCGGCCGAAGGCCGGTCACCCAAAAAATATTCCATTTAACAAGAGATTCTGTCGCGTAGCCGGTGTTGGTATCTGTCCATAGGAGAAAGTCTTAAATCCCCGGCCGAAGGCCGGCTACACAAAAAATAATATTCTATTTAGAAGGATTTTCTGCCGCGTTAGCCGGTGTTGGCATCTGTCCATAGGAGAAAGTCTTAAATCCCCGGCCGAAGGCCGGTCACCCAAAAAACACCATGCTATTTAAAAGGAGATTCTGTCATGTAGAAAGATTTTCCTTGTTTTTATAGGGTTCTAAGGCCCATATCTTTTGATCCACAACAGATACAGCCACATATCGCACCATTTTGGAAAGGGCAAATTGTGGAATGGAAAGGTATTTTTATACCCTTTAAAATGATACCCATATTATATTAACCGGATATAACCGGGTACCCGTACCCGAACTTCCGGGTCAAATAACCGGGTAACCGGGTACGTCCCCCAAGAAAAAAAGGTACCCCCATAATTAGGGTAAAAATACCTACCTCTGGAAAAAATTTCAGAAAAATTTGATCGTTTTTACTAAACTAGAGTTGTTCCGAAAATTAATCATACTATGATAAATGCCATTTCAATTTGTTATTATCCTTGAATTTGTCTATTTTGATTATGGAGGAATTTTATTCATTTAATGGTGCCATATCGTAATCGTCGCAGATGAAACTTCGATAAAGTCGGCACCACCCTTTTTATTACATATATCATTTTTATGACTTATCTATTATATTTTTTTTTCTTTTTTAATACTTCACGGTGCAAGTTGACTGTGAGTCTCGCCTCGGATTTTTTTAAATATTATTAAATATATGAATATGACTTCTATACGGGAAATCCATACCTATCATATTATGGTCATAATTTTTATATTATATACCGGTTAAGATTATATGGGTATGATTGTAAATTTTTTATTAAAAATTCTCCAAATAAGAACGGCCTTCCACTGGGAATCGTCAGATGGAAAATTCGGCTTTGCGATCAAAAATTATTTTAAATAACCACGTCCTTCTTACTGTCCTCATCGATTTATGAATGACAAAGTTATAAACATATGAATTGTCCTAATATCAGAGATCCATATCTCGGGAAGTGTGAACTTCCGCCGTTAAGTTGTATATTTCCGTGATCAAGGAGACAAGGCCAACCTGTGGCAAAAGATTTCATAAAAATTGGAGATGAGCATCTAAACTCAATGCATGAAGAGCCGGTTTCATATCTCTATGCGGCTATTGGACATTATTATTATTATTATGTACATATGTCTACGTATTAACAGTATTCAAAAACGACCTGGACAATAGGCAATTCCAGAATACAAAAATCTATTTCTTGTATTTGAAGACCCTCCCGGATAACACGGCCTATCGTGTTATATTACATTGAATACATCATTCTTACGTATTTTTGAAAATTTACAAAATTACATTTCTATCGCAAAAAAATATATTTTTTTCACGAACAAAGGCATGTCTTATGTTTTTGTCAACGAACAAAGGACTTTTTTCTTGCCAGTTTTCATGTGTTGACTAATTGGATCTTGTGCGCATAAAAAGCAATTCTACCCTATACCATTTGAATAACCCAAAAATTAAGGATGTGACTCACATAACCAAGATGCAGAAAATTGATTGGAAATATCCACACAAATATCTGTATCGGTTTTCGTTGCAATATTTTTAAGACAAAACTGAGGTCGTTGTACACAACTCGCGAAGAAAGTTTTTTTTTGTTATTACAGACATGAAACAATGGAGACTTTCGGCCAGCCCGGCAAACTGGCAGAACACGCGGTGTTTTTCCTCTGCAATGTCCACAAAATGTACATATATATTCATAGGCCCATTTACACAAAGCCAGAAGACACATACAACACATACAACATAATTTTCCAATGTTATCAAAATTTGCAGATTCATAAAATATAGCAATGAAATTGCAATAAATGCGAAAATTTCGCCGACAAAATTAACGAGGTTCCCCCACACACACACCGAATGTATGCTGTCTGCAGCTGTATCTTACCTGCCAATTGTTTTTTCAATAGTAGCGATGATTGAAGCTCAGACATATTTGTGTTTTAAGTAATCCTAGAATACTTTGTGATCGGAATTTATACTTCTCGGCAATTCTCCTCTAATTTTTGGTTATGATCTCGAACCGCAAGCCCAGTTAAAAAATTCACAATGAATACAATAGCAAACGAATAACCAGCAGACTGTGTGAATATTTCAACACTGGTGGAAATTCTAGTACAATTGTACGAAGCGTGCAAACATTTCGTACAAAAGAGTACAAGCTGGCTATCGCATGATAATGCAATATATGACAACAGACCTATGAAATTTTGTTCATCTGAAGATCGAAAACATTAACATATAATTCTCATAAGAATAAATTAAATAAGTTAACATTCTAAAATAAGTTTTAAATTATTGATGAAATGCAAAAGTGCTTACTCGTACATTTAACACGACCTCATTGCCATCACTAGTGTCGGTATTTATGCGGTAGTAAATACACAGCACAAATACCAAGTTGTTGAGTGTTAACAACTGGTATTCGATAACTCGTGGCTTTTACAGCAAAATAAGCGTAGTAAACGATTTTTTGTACAACAAAAGAAAAACTAAGACATTTGGTCGGTTCCAGCATGATACAATAATACAAAGTAGGGCAGCTTGAGGTGAATAACAAAAAAGCAACTATGCACGTGTGGCCCCTTCTGCCAAAAATAAAATAAATATACGCAACAAGTGTTTGTGTTTATTTGACATTTTTTCAACACAAAACTAAAAACGCGAAAAATGAATGAAAGGTTATGATTTCTTCCCAAAATCCAGTAGAGAATACCATCAAATGTTTGTTTTATCCATAACAAAGTAATTACTTCCAGAAGAACGTGTTAAAAATTTTTTATTTTCATTTTATTAAGGGCCCCATACACTATAAATCATGCCGTCATGCCGATGAACCCCTTTTTGTATATGTGAGATTGACTAGTGTATGGCAAACTCTTCAATCACTATTCCAAAAAAATCGATTTTTGTCCCAAAAATTGCATTTTGAGTCGTAAATTCAGTTGTTTTTTTTATTCCGTCACAATTTTATTATTTTTGTATACAAAATTATTTACTGACAACTTTCAAAATGAATATTATTCACCAGATTGATAGGGGTTCATTTTCAAAATCAAAACACATACATAAATAAACTTTCAAAAAATAACACATACTATGATAAATGATGTACGGCATGATGTATAGTGTATGGGGCCCTTTAAATTTGAATATATTTCAATTTATTTTGAATTTATTTGACATTGTATTCAAAACAATACACACACATACACAAAATATGTATTTTGATTTGAAATAGTATGAGATAAAAATTAAAAAGGGTTGCATTAACTTCTCATATGAGACTTCCTTCCATAATTATGCCATGGGTTGTGTCATATGAAAATTCCATATTCAGTTTCAACGCAAAAACAAAGTCTTGTGTACCTGCTAATTTTGACATACATAAGGAATTACATATGGATCATGACACAAAAATAGGTAGCCCATTTAGCGCAGCTGATGCCTCGATAAACTGGCAAAGTAATTTCTACTTGAATTCGATGTACAATGTTACCAACCATGTGAAATATTATATGGAAAAATTTGGTAGATGATCGAGACAAAAACAAAGGTTTTTGTTTTGATACATCACCTTATTATTGCAGCATGATATGAATGATAAAAGTGGCAACAAATATGTAAAAAAAGGTTATTGTGTAAAAGCACATATAGTTCCCCATAGTCTTGATTTAGATTAGGCGAGTTTACTTGCGCCGATTCTTGTCGTTCTCTTTTGAACTTGCTTCATGCGTCTATACAAGGCAATTCGGTTTCCAAAATATGTTTCTATTTGTTGTTTTTTCACATTTAAATATATATAAAACGTCAACAAATACGAAATACACAAAACAAATTGCCAGAAAATTGTCGGTACGAGCAATTTTTTTTTCATTTCTATTCCCCTTGCCCCTCTCTCCCACAAACAAAGACTTGTCGCAAGTAAACTCGCCTAATCTACATCAGGACATACAAAGTTTTCTGAGCTAACAATAGATGTGTCTGTTTACTCGACATTTGGTAACAATTGTTACCAAATGATACCGGATGTTGTCTGCTTGTTCCATGGTATAATTACTACAAGGTAGGGCACATCTACTAACTGATTACAATTTTTTCTCAAGGTGGCTTGTTCCATCAAATCAAAATACATATTTTGTGTATGTGTGTGTATTGTTTTGAGTACAATGTCAAATAAATTCGAAATAAATTAAATATATTCAAGTTTAATTGAAATGAAAATAAAGTTTTTAACACATTCGTCTGGAAGTAATTACTTTGTTATGGATGAAACAAACATTTTATGGTATTCCCTACTGGATTTTGGGAATAAATCACAACCTTTCATTCATTTTTCGCGTTTTTAGTTTTGTGTTGAAAAAATGTCAAATAAACACAAACACTTGTTGGGTATATTTATTTTATTTTTGGCAGAAGAGGCCACACGTACATAGTTGATTTTTTGTTATTCACCTCAAGCTGCCCTACCTTGTATTTCATATACACACACATACACAAAATATATATTTTGATTTGATAGAACAAGCCACCTTGAGAAAAAAAAAATTGTAATCAATTAGTAGCTGTGCCCTACCTTGTAATAATTATATCATGAATACATGTGTTTCAATGAATGTTACCCAAATACGCATTGCGTATAAAAATCATGGTACAACAAATAAGGTAACCTCATGCTCACAGCTGACTATTTTTTTTTATTTTGACAACCCCTCATTGTCAAAATTATTTTGACATAACTTACTTATGTATGTATATGTGACAAATACATACATATATTTTTCAGTTACAACAAGAAAAAACATTTGTTTACAAATTGAAAACAATGTTTTCAAGGGTAAGACATTCATTAAGCATTAATCAGTTAAAAATAACTTTAAATATTTTCAGAAAGGATGCAATTATTGAAACAATGACGTTTATATCCTCCAAATGTGGTTGATCCACACAATTTAAAAAAGGCTGAAAACATAAAAAAAATCATATGATAGTGAAATAAAATTAAAAATGCTGATTTTTAGTAGTGATCAATGTGTTGTATTAAAGAAAAGATATTCTTATATAACAGGGTTAGTGTTCTATCTGGAGGCATTGTTTTAGACAGGTTCGGGTTTTCTTATAAGAGATCTGGAGGTCTTCTTATAGAGAAGAGGTCTGAGGTCTTATAAAAGAACTGTAATTTTTCTTATAGTTCTGGAGGCCTTTTAAAAGAGCTGGAGGTTCTTTTATAGAAGAGATAAAAGAGTTTTAACGGGATAAAGAAGATCTGGATGTCTTTTTAAAGCTGGAAGTCGTATTGAAAGGATAATTTAATATTTTTATTTTAAATTGTATACTTTTTTGGTATAACAATAGTTGGGTTTGAATTCACATACCTTTGATAGAACATTGGGGCGGGTGTGAGGTTCACCTTTTACCTTTTCAAAATGGATGCAAGCGGTGTGTTTGCTTTGCAACAAGAAGCAGTGATCGGCTTCAAAATCAGTTGATCGAAGGTGATAACCTCACCATGAGCCTTCAAGATATGTACAAAAAGCACACTGTTGTATTAAAATTTTCGAAATGAGACTACCTTTATTATATTTCCATGATAAAAATATAAAGTTGAACATTTTCAACATTGATAATGCGTATTTTGATTTTTTTATTTCAGACATTGAAAAATTTCTTTTCATATAAATGTAAACATTTTTCGGATAATTAAGAAAATGTTTTCATCCGTTTTCGTCGTTTTCAATTGACACTCAAGTAAGTAAGGTCCTTGCGTATTTGGGTAATATCGACGTTCAACAAACCCTGTAAATGTGAGAAGGTTGGTATTTTAGTACGCAACGCACTGAATTTAGGTACGGACCTCAGAACAAAATATTTTTTTACCCTACACATCTATGTTAAAAGTATGTGTTGCCCCAAGAATTTGTAGCTATACGATATATTGATCCTAGACTCAAATTTTTGTACATCGTTTATCATCTCTCAACTACTGAATCGTCCTAGTTACGTGTGTCCGCCTCTTTACTATAATCGATTGAAAATAATTATCTTACAAAAACACATTTTGTGTATTTCAATAATTTGCATTGTTGAATTCTGGAGATTTTGCATGTAGATTCGGTTCTTAAGACGACTTCTATCGGCTCTGGTTGCTGTTGTTGTAGCAGCTTGTACTTCTTTGTATTTCTTCTTAATCGCCTCAATATGGTTCTGATTATAACTCCAAATTGAGCTTCAAATTGATTGTATGGCATACATACATACTACCGAAGGATATAGATTGGAGAAGTTTACATTTATATTTTATTACTCAATTATATTGATACATATATGTACTCCGATGTGGTATTTATATTTAAATATTTACATTGAATACATTTTCTGATGTTGTCTTAAATTAATATTGTAGCAGTTTCAAAAATCACGCCGATCGCTACAAGACAGCATGATGTTCAAAGTACTTTCCGTTCAGCCTCATTTCTTGTAACATGGGCTGTAACATTACAATATGGGTTCTTGGAGTGTGAATAACATCTTTCCAGTTTTGAGGTAGCACCAATATACAACTCCTGACCATTTGTATGTATTTTAATGGTTTTCTCGAAGTAAAATAGGAAGAATAGGAAAAAGTAATGAAACTTCAACGTTATTTCAAAAATTAATCTTGTTTTTTATTTAAGGCGCATTAAATATTACAACAATTTGTTTTGACATTCAATGTTAGTCCTGATTTATATTAGGCGAATTTACTTGCGGTAATTTTTATCATTCTCTTTTGAACTTGCTTCATTCGTCTATACAAGGCAATTCGATTTCAAAAATATTTTTTTTTGACAATGTTATGGATAGATATTTTAAATTACTGACACTTCAAACAAAATTCACAAAACGAATTGCCGGAAAATTGCCGGTACGAGCAATTTTTTCACTTTCTATTCCCCTTGCCCCTCTCTCCTTCAAACTAAAACTTGCCGCAATTAAACTCGCCTAATATAAATTGGGACTTAGTTTTGATTTAGATTAGACTTAGAGTTTACTTGCGGCAATTCTTGTCGTTCTCTTTTGAACTTGCTTCATGCGTTTATACAAGGCAATTCGGTTTCCAAAATATTTTTCTATTTGTTGTTTTTTCACATTTAAATCTATATAAAATGTCAACAAATACGAAATACACAAAACGAATTGCCAGAAAATTGTCGGTACGAGCAATTTTTTTTTCATTTCTATTCCCCTTGCCCCTCTCTCCTACAAACAAAGACTTGCCGCAAGTAAACTCGCCTAATCTAAATCAAGACTTACAATCGACACCATGGCCTATTAAATAAGGTCTACCGGGTGGCGAATTCATACCTTAGTCTTAGATTTTAATCGCGAAATATAACCAGAAAATTATAAAAACTCAAAATTATTTAAAAAACATCGGAATATGACGGAGGAAGTAAAACATTGTAAAATATGGAAAATATATATTTCCTAATTTTAATACCACGTTCTGACGAACATTCGAACAACGTAGTTCGCTCTCAGAATTACCTACATGAATTAACCCGTTTGTTGGCGTGATACCGAGGAGGGAGAGAAAAACAAAATAAAACAAGGTTTGGGTTAAGATGTATTTAAAACTTTATTTGGCAAGTTTATTTTGCAACCGAACTGAGCGAATGTGACTTCTAGGAGAGAGCGTAGGAAAGAGCGGATACTATCTCCTACAATCCGAACCAGGCGAATGTGACTCCTAGAAGAAGTGCAGAGAAGATTCCCCCATTGACTCAAATGAGTGGCCAATTAATGTGTATAATAATTGGTATGCTACGAAAGGGGTGAACAACATATCGAACATATACATTGTCGTAAACAATGTATCGAACCTAAACATTGCCGCCCACCTTGCAGGGCTACAATGCAATGCAACATGAATTAGACTAAATCGCGACTTATTATAGGTTAGTATTTGCATTATGAATAAAATGCATCGACAGGTATAGTAGTTCAGTTTTATTGAGCAGGTGCGGATATAATTCAATTTGAGCTTATTTATTTTTCGACTATTTTGACAAAAATAATACACGATGAAGTTATTCTTTACAATTTACAACTAATTTAGTATCTGGTCAACGAACAATTCCTTATTGGACCTAAAGTGTTTGCTCATGGTAGAGCACAACGAGTTATTGAAATTGCATATTGGCTAAGTATAATACGATTTTTTTTTCTATTGTGCAATTGAAGTAAATATTACAAATTTTAACTAGAGAAGTCTATTGATAAGACTTAGAGGGAAATCGACTATTATTTGTTAATGTGGCGAATAGCGACTAGATAGATGGTCCGATGCAAGTTGAACAGTATCGAAAGGGATCTAGAATTAAATAAGCCTCTGTGCGAACTAACAACAAATTCTGTCATATGACAAACGCGACAACGCAAAAACGAGAATGAGATGCCAAAAGGAAGCAGAACACAAAGGAGGAGTGACTTCTAAGAAACTGCTTTAATTTAAAAGCAGACGAAGGCATATACAAAACCTTTGACGATATGACACCCTGAATTCGTAAACAACTTCATATCGAATGGCTCGAGTAACTTTTTTTTTCAAAAAAGAGCAACCATGAAGTCTCAAGAAGATGAAACGATTGATAACAATACGCATAATATTAGAGAACCAAATATGGATAAGAAGGCTACGAGGCTGATTTCCACCATGAATGGAAATCGCGTGAACGAATTCTGCAATAATACAAACAATTGGCAAGAAAACGATAATGTAATTGGTTGACGTTCAATCGGTGACAGCGATAGAGAATGAGAGCTTTGGGGAGGAGTTTACTGTTCGAAAGCAAAGAAAGATTGGTCAGCAATTTTGACCGGACGCAACGACGATAATTTCTCTCACAGAACATGTCCGACGGCGAAGGATGCTTCATTTTGGGAACATATGGAAGTCCCCAAAGTCGGAGTAGTGTTCTGTGGCGAGATTCATCCTCAGCAAAATCCAACGCAGTCCTAAAGACCGCAGTCCTAAAGACTGAGGACGAAGGCATAGGACCAGTCAGAATCCAGCCGAATATCGTGTTTTGGGCTAGGAGGGAACCCAAAACATTTCGTTGCATCCCTTCCCTCAAGATCTGTGGATACAAATCTGCCCCTAACAACAAATCTACGGGTCTACAATTGAAGAGGTTAGCATCGGCTAAAGGTAGATTGGGCAAGCAAGAAGTAAGATCAGAACGAAGGGGCACTGAAGGAAGATTTCCAGAGATTTTTGGAATAACGAAAGTATTAACAACAACAATTAAAGAAGAATTGAGGCGAGAACGGATGCGAACTGAACAGTTTTTCTTTGAAGTGGCATAGTTTGAACTATTTACACCGGAAATGGTGGCAGAAATTGACAGAGTAGGTAGTTGAAGACGAGTTTGCAAGTGTTCAGATATGAAAGAAGCCTCTGAACCAGGGTCGATCAGAGCGCGAACAGGGTACGAAACTCCTAAATGAACTATGTTGATATGAAAGAAGCCTCTGATATGAAAGATATGAAAGAAGCCTCTGAACCAGGGTCGATCAGAGCGCGAACAGGGTACGAAACTCCTAAATGAACTATGTTGACGATAGCATGGGTTGCATGGAACACTTGACTATTCATTACCCTCGGATTAGAGCCAGTGGAAGTGGAAGCTAGATTACCATCAACCTGTGGAGTATTTACAATATTTGTCGCGATAGGATTCGAAGGCCTAGACGATAGGGGAGAAACAATACTAGAGGACTGAGGAGAACCGATCCTAGACGATGGAGGAGAAGCAGTAGGCCTATGCAACAGAGTATGATGGCGAATTTTGCAAATATTACAATTATGGATACTGGCACAATTTTTGACGGAATGTCCTACAGAGAGGCAATTTAAACAACAACCTTGTTTCTTAGCCACTTCAAATCTTTTTTCAAACGAAAGTGTTTTGAATTTTGGACATGAACGTAATGAATGTGATTCATTTCGACAAAGAATGCAGGTGAACTTTGATTTAGGATTAACCACAGAAGTAGCTACATGGGTTTTGACTTTACTTTTCGAAAGCGGACTAGAAGGAGAAATTCTCATGCCTCGTAAACAAGCTAAAGTTTGAATCCTTTCAGTAAGGAATTTGTTTAAGTCTTCCCACGACGATAGCGAAGATTTGTCTTTTATACTCTGCTCCCACAAAGCTGCAGTTATTTTAGGTAAACGGTTCTGATATATACCAAAATTGGATCCCAGTGATCCGTAACTACATCATAGACTGACATAGCAGAAATGCAGCCGTTGATACCACGCTGTAGAATTTTTAAATTAGAACTAGATTCAGATACTAAAAAGGGAAGGTCGAATAAGAGTTTGAGATGGTTATGCACTAGAATACGTTTATTATCGTACGTATCCTTCAACGACTACCAAGCCATAGCGAAACTTTTATGGGTGAGTGGAAACTTAGACACGATTTCCCTAGCTTCACCTTTTGTTTTTGGAACTAAGTGACAAAGCCTCTCAATGTCACTTAGGCGAGAGTTATTAATAAATATAGCAGAGAAAAGATCCCGGAATGTGGGCCACGACAAGAAATCTCCATGAAAATCATCAATCTCCCACGGTGGTAAGTTGAGATTATGCATGGTATTTGAAATGCTAGGTGGCAAACTCCAATTAGAAATCGAAACTTCGGCAGGATTAGGAAAATTTGTTTGAACTATATTTGTAAAATTTGGGATATTCGAACTATCACGAGAAGTATTCATGTCATTTGCAGAACGTGGCTGTTCAACAAGAGGCCGGTTAGAAGCACTACCGATTTGTTGAGAATTTGGAGCTAAAGTAGTTTGCGGTGTGCTAGCATTAACGACGACAGGAGTTGCAGGAGGAGATTTAACCGACTTAAGATTGTGAATCTTTTCATTGATCTCCGACAAACAATCAATGAAACTTAGGTTTGATGATTGGTACTTCGAATCGGCAGAAGAGATTTTCTCAGATGTTGTACCCTCTAGTGTCAACAAATAGTCAATACACTTGTCGTAAGTGTCTTTGACTTTAGACCATAACTCTTGAAGTTCCGAACTTTGAATTTCAAGGCTGAAAATCGTATGACTTTCTGGCTTAAGCATATGGTATGAGGCAATAAATTTGACCACATTATCTGAATTGTGTCAATGGAGTGACCGACATGATTCTATAGAAAAACAAACGATAACGAAGCAAAAAAGTTCAAAAAATCTATATTCTTACTATTTGAGGTCGACTAGAACCGAATATAGGGTACACACTGTCGAATTTGCAATAAGGATCGATCAAATAATACAAAGATAGTCGATAAGAACAAATAAAAACAACAAATTGTGAGAAATTTTCAAAAAAGGAACAAAAATTGCCGAAAATAATTTGAAAATCGCAATTACCGACAGTAGGGTCCACGAAATTTCAAATTATGCTATAATTTTACAGACAAATAATTTTTGTTGTAAAAGTAAATATCTATTTTTTCGCAAAAAAAATACAACAATTTTAATAAAAATTGCCCAAAATGAGTTTTTAATTAACCACAAATGAATGCTTTGAATGCGCTTGTAAAATGCCGAAAGTAGGGTACTTTTTATTAAAAAGTTCAAAAATCTACCTTATACCGTAGACAGACGACAGCCTGCATTAAAAAGTTCTTAATTTGAATTAATATTTACCCCTGACAGACGAGAGTTTCTGCATTTATGAAACAATTTTTTGTTTCAAAACTATTGTTTGTCTGTGTGTAGGAAGAAGATATTGGCATTTGTTTTCAATATTTTTTGGGATTACGTCTTTATGAAATTGATACATTGCAGAAAGGAAGAAAATCAGCCAAAACGATAGTAAAACAGCTCCCAATTTGAATAATTGTTGAATTTTCCTTTATTTATAAATTTTATTTTTATAAACGTAAACAAATTTGACAACAATCAATTTATTTTCTACAGCATTGCCATATTGAAATTGCTTAATTCAGTATAAATTCAGTTTGATTTTGTGCATTAAAAACACATAAAAATTTGGATAATGTACAAATTAATTTGAATTAAGGCTGTTAATGCAAATTAAGGCTGTCGTCTGTCTAGGCTATTATACCAACAAATATAACAACATTTTTTTACCAAATATTTTTAACAAATTATTTATAGAAACTCACAATTTTTACAACGTACCCACTGTGCAGTGGTGAATAACGAATACCGCACAAAAGGGAATAAAACACGGCTAACGCACTACAAACAGACCAACGACAACGAACCAACAGAGATGTGTGGGGAGAGCAAGATCTTGTTGGTACGTTTGTTTGTTAGTCGGCTCACACTAAACAAGGCGGCTGGAATGCGAGAATGATATTTGTTGTTGATATCACACGATCAACAGAACAACGAGAACGATCCAACAGTGAGAGTTGGTGAATGGATATGTTGTTGGTGTGATTGAGTGTTAGCAAACAGACGCTATAAAAAGGCGCGTGGAATATTAGAATATTATTGTTGGGTGGCGTAGGGGATGATAGATACCAAGCAACGGCTCTGATTAGCTTTAACATGGCGAAGCCCAGGCTTATCTTGGTCCCTCTTTCATCTCAATTGTGGACACTGACCTCCCCGCGGTGCCACCTGGGGAGCTATTCTCATCACCCGATGAAATAGTGAGCTAATATGTGCCGCGAGTTCACCCATAAGAACTATAAAAAAATGGGTTGAGGCGTCGGGTTAGTTGCCCACTCTCGGAAAACCCAACCTACTATGAAAAAGCAAAGAAAAAGAAAACCAAACCCCCCTAATGTTGACGACCCCCGCAAACGTATAAAGGACCACGATCTGCGAATCTGCACTTGGAATGTGCGCACGCTATACAGAACAGGGGCAGTGTTCGCTTTGGCGGATATACTCAAGAAGTACAAAGCCGATATTATTGCCTTACAGGAAATGCGATGGAAAGGGACAGGCGTAAGTAAATCAGACGATTACGCCCTGTATTATAGCTGCCATGAAACGAGACATGAATTTGGCTGCGGATTTATGGTTAACAGGAGAATAAAAGACCTTGTCTCCAGATTCACTCCAGTAGATGAGCGAATTGCTATAATCCGTATAAAAGCGAAGTTCTTTTACATCAGTCTAATTTGCGCCCATGCTCCGACCGAAGATAAAGATGAACAGACCAAAGATATATTTTATGAGCGCCTAGAAACAGCATATGACCGTTGCCCTGGCCATGACATTAAAATTCTGCTAGGAGATTTTAATGCAAAAATCGGAAGGGAAAATATCTTTGGCCCCACCGTCGGAAAATTCAGCCTTCATGAAGAAACATCCGACAACGGCATGAGGTTGATTGACTTCGCGGCAGCAAAAAACATGGTAGTTAGCAGCACCAGATTCAAGCATCTCGATATACACAAGGCCACCTGGATTTCTCCTGATCAAGTAACGAGAAATCAAATTGATCATGTTGTGATAGACGGAAGGCATGCATCCAGTGTTTTAGACGTCCGATCGATCCGAGGAGCGAATATCGATTCGGACCATTACCTTGTGGCAGCCAAGGTACGCACCCGTCTAAATGTTGCAGCAAAGGTGCGATCTAATACAACACGGAAACTCGACGTCGAAAAGCTGCAAACACAACAGGTAGCCGAGGCCTACTCCGCTCAACTTACCCATCTGCTTGAAGAAAGCACTTCTTGTCCCGATAATAGTATAGAAGCACAATGGCAAAGAATTGCCCACTCCCTACAAACTGCAGCAAAAAGAACAATTGGGTACCAAAAACCACCACCAAGAAACCCATGGTACGATCAGGAGTGTCGTATTGCTACTGATGTGAAAAACGCAGCGTATAGGGCAACCCTGCAGACAGTAGCAACACGTAACGTGATGGAGAATTATCGGGAGAAAAGGAGAGAGGAGAAACGTGTTTTCAGAAAAAAGAAGAAAGAACAAGAAAAACGTGAGCGTGAGCAAATCGAGATGTACAGGAGTCAGAATGAAGTCCGGAAATTTTACCAACGAGTAAAACACCAAACCGAAGGCTTTAGTGCAGGCACATCCTCCTGTAGAGATGAAGAAGGAAACCTGGTGACAGATACAGACAGCGTGTTGAGAATCTGGAAGGAGCATTTCGAAAAGCTGCTAGTATCAAATAGTGGCGATGAAGAAGATACCCCAGAACCAATAGGAGATGATGGTATAGAGTGTATACCACCTAGCCAAGATGAGGTCATAAAAGCAATTAATCGGCTCAAGAACAACAAAGCAGCAGGAGCCGATGGGTTACCAGCCGAACTATTCAAGACTGGTGGCCAGATGCTGGTCAGGAGCATGCACCAGCTGATTAACACAATTTGGCTAGATGAATGCATGCCCAATGATTGGAACCTCAGCATCCTGTGTCCCGTGCACAAAAAAGGAGACAAGACGATATGTGCCAACTATAGAGGAATAAGTCTCCTTCCCATCGCATATAAAGTGCTATCAAGTGTGCTGTCAGAGGTGTTTAAAGCCATGTCTGCGTTCGGCATTCCTGCAAAATTAATACGGCTATGCAGGATAACATTAAGTGGCACAAGGTCAGCCGTTAAAGTAGGAAAGGACCTATCGGAGCCCTTCACTACCGAACGAGGATTCAGACAAGGTGACAGTTTGTCGTGTGATCTTTTTAACATCCTACTAGAAAAGGTCATACGAAATGCAAAGGTGAACAGAAATGGCACTCTGTACACCAAACAACACCAGTTACTCGCCTACGCCGATGACATCGATATAATGGGTCGAACATTGCGAGCGGTAACAGCCACCTTTGAACAAATTGAAAAGGAGTCTGCCAAAGTGGGTCTGGCAGTAAACGGCGAGAAGACCAAGCTGATGGTATCAACGCGCAAGACGTCCAGTAGACTCGGACCAACTGTGGAACTTGAGAACTACAGCTTCGAGGTAGTTAAAGACTTTATATACCTTGGTACCGCCATAAATAAAACGAATGATAT
>NW_026877736.1:0-22809 GCF_032173495.1 Musca vetustissima | reverse complement strand
AATTAATTTAAACTTAAACTTTTTTTCAATGTCTCCCTAAAAATAAATTTCCCCTCAAAAAGTTGTATTTACTTTGACAAAGTATTGTGCTTTAACATTTCAAATACTTCGTATAACAAAAAAAATGTTGGTATAAGGGAACATGAGGCCTAATGTGAACCAATATTTCAAACCTGAGCCTTTTCTCTGCGGACAATTCAATTTGTGTGACAGCAGCATCTCCTGGACCCCTCATTTCCGTAGTCCTTTCATTCATTCGTTCACTTCTGTTTGAATAAATTTTAATTTTATTCCTTACAATGGCCCCGACAACCACATGTGTAAAGTGAGTAGCGTGTGTGTGAGAGAGAGAAGGAGAGTTCACATTTTAATTTTGACAAAAATCATCCTCATCATCAATGTGAGCGATGTAGCTATCAACAACCGCAGCAAGACTTTTTTCCCAACACACAAAAGAGGAAACCCCTCAGTATTTTGTCAACTGAAAATGCCGTTTTCGTTAGTCTTTCCTAGCTACCTTCCAGGCAGTGGCGTATGTATCTAAGGTATAAGAGTGGATTTTTAAATAATATTTTTTCAAAGGACACACAGTACCCTAAGCTAGAATTTTTTAATATACATTTTCAAAGGACCAACACAGCTCTTGGCGTGGATTTTTTAAATATAACTTTTCAAAGGACCAACACAGCTCTAGGCTGGGAATTTTTTAAATTGAAATTTTCAAAGGACAAACACAGCTCTAGGCAGGTAATTTTTAAAATAGAATTTTTCAAAGGACCAACACAGCTCTAGGAGTGGATTTTTTTAATACAAATTTTCAAATGACCAACACAGCTTCAGCCGTGGATTTTTAAAATAGAAATTTTCAACGGACCAAATTTTCAATTTTTTCAAAGGACCAACACAGCTCTAGGCGTGGATTTTTCAAATAGAAAATTTCAAATGACCAACACTGCTCTAGGCTTGGATTTTTAAATAGGATTTTTTGAACGACAATCACAGCTCTTAGCTTGGATTTTTTAAATATTTTTTAACGACTATCGCAGCGAAGATTTCTAATAAAGATGTTAAATGAGGAATGGCTTTTTTCATATAATTTCCAAAGGACCACCACATGATATTTTTTAGGATATAAATATATTGTGTTTGCCCTTTTTTATTTAAGATGTCATACGACACTGCTCCACGGGCTTAACAGCGGAAACGGATGTATTCGCTTTCCTTACCAACGGTTCCTTTAAAACTGTGATGAATTCAATTTGTAATATGGGTTGAATTTTGAACATTTTAACAACATTATGTTCCCCATGAACGAACGCATTTCATTACATCTTCACGATGAAATTGAAAGGAAAGGCAAAAAAGGAAAAGCTGGGATCCCCAGCTGTATGATTAAATGCCGAGCAAACAATGAACAGCAGACGCGACTGTGTGTGTGTTTACTTTCAACAAAAGATAAGAAATTGTTTATTTTAAATCACGTGTGATATGGTGGCATTTAAGGATTCTATAACCACGAAAATAAGGCATCAATTTTAAGGAGTGAAAAATTACACAAATGAGGATATTTACTTTTTCTTGTGTCATAAAGATAAGGTGAATTTAAAAAAATTTTTTAAGAAAAAATTTTATTTCAAAAATCGACGCTAGGGCACTGATAGTCCTTTGAATATTTTTATTTCAAAAATCCACGCTTAAAGCACTAATAGTCCTTTGAATTGTTTTTTAAAGCTGTGGTGGTCCTTTGAAAATTTCTATTTAAAAAATCCACGCCTGAAGCTGTGGTGGTCCTTTGAAAATTTCTATTTAAAAAATCCACGCCTGAAGCTGTGGTGGTCCTTTGAAAATTTCTATTTAAAAAATCCACGCCTGAAGCTGTGGTGGTCCTTTGAAAATTTCTATTTAAAAAATCCACGCCTGAAGCTGTGTTGGTCCTTTGAAAGTTTCTATTTAAAAAATCCACGCCTGGAGCTGTGTTGGTCCTTTGAAAATTTTGTATTTAAAAAATCCACGCCTGGAGCTGTGTTGGTCCTTTGAAAATTTTGTATTTAAAAAATCCACGCTTAGGGCTCTGATAGTCCTTTGAATTGTTTTTCTTTTAATTTTATTTCAAAAATCCACGCTTAGGGCTCTGATAGTCCTTTGAATTGTTTTTTTAAATTTTATTTCAAAAATCCACGCTTAGGGCTCTGATAGTCCTTTGAATTGTTTTTTTAAATTTTATTTCAAAAATCCACGCTTAGGGCTCTGATAGTCCTTTGAATTGTTTTTTTAAATTTTATTTAAAAAATCCACGTCCACGGCACTGAAAGTCCTTGGAAAATTTTATTTCAAAAATCCACGCCTGGAGCTGCTTTGGTCCTTTGAAAATTTCTATTTAAAAATCCACGCCTGGAGCTGCGTTGGTCCTTTGAAAATTTCTATTTAAAAAATCCACGCCTGGAGCTGCGTTGGTCCTTTGAAAATTTCTATTTAAAAAATCCACGCCTGGAGCTTTGTTGGTCCTTTGAAAATTTCTATTTAAAAAATCCACGCCTGGAGCTGTGTTGGTCCTTTGAAAATTTTGTATTTAAAAAATCCACGCCTGGAGCTGTGTTGGTCCTTTGAAAATTTTGTATTTAAAAAATCCACGCCTGGAGCTGTGTTGGTCCTTTGAAAATTTTGTATTTAAAAAATCCACGCCTGGAGCTGTGTTGGTCCTTTGAAAATTTTGTATTTAAAAAATCCACGCCTGGAGCTGTGTTGGTCCTTTGAAAATTTTGTATTTAAAAAATCCACGCCTGGAGCTGCGTTGGTCCTTTGAAAATTTCTATTTAAAAAATCCACGCCTGGAGCTGCGTTGGTCCTTTGAAAATTTTGTATTTAAAAAATCCACGCCTGGAGCTGTGTTGGTCCTTTGAAAATTTTGTATTTAAAAAATCCACGCCTGGAGCTGTGTTGGTCCTTTGAAAATTTCTATTTAAAAAATCCACGCCTGGAGCTGTGTTGGTCCTTTGAAAATTTTGTATTTAAAAAATCCACGCCTGGAGCTGTGTTGGTCCTTTGAAAATTTTGTATTTAAAAAATCCACGCCTGGAGCTGTGTTGGTCCTTTGAAAATTTTGTATTTAAAAAATCCACGCCTGGAGCTGTGTTGGTCCTTTGAAAATTTTGTATTTAAAAAATCCACGCCTGGAGCTGTGTTGGTCCTTTGAAAATTTTGTATTTAAAAAATCCACGCCTGGAGCTGTGTTGGTCCTTTGAAAATTTTGTATTTAAAAAATCCACGCCTGGAGCTGTGTTGGTCCTTTGAAAATTTTGTATTTAAAAAATCCACGCCTGGAGCTGTGTTGGTCCTTTGAAAATTTTGTATTTAAAAAATCCACGCCTGGAGCTGTGTTGGTCCTTTGAAAATTTTGTATTTAAAAAATCCACGCCTGGAGCTGTGTTGGTCCTTTGAAAATTTTGTATTTAAAAAATCCACGCCTGGAGCTGTGTTGGTCCTTTGAAAATTTTGTATTTAAAAAATCCACGCCTGGAGCTGTGTTGGTCCTTTGAAAATTTTGTATTTAAAAAATCCACGCCTGGAGCTGTGTTGGTCCTTTGAAAATTTTGTATTTAAAAAATCCACGCCTGGAGCTGTGTTGGTCCTTTGAAAATTTTGTATTTAAAAAATCCACGCCTGGAGCTGTGTTGGTCCTTTGAAAATTTTGTATTTAAAAAATCCACGCCTGGAGCTGTGTTGGTCCTTTGAAAATTTTGTATTTAAAAAATCCACGCCTGGAGCTGTGTTGGTCCTTTGAAAATTTTGTATTTAAAAAATCCACGCCTGGAGCTGTGTTGGTCCTTTGAAAATTTTGTATTTAAAAAATCCACGCCTGGAGCTGTGTTGGTCCTTTGAAAATTTTGTATTTAAAAAATCCACGCCTGGAGCTGTGTTGGTCCTTTGAAAATTTTGTATTTAAAAAATCCACGCCTGGAGCTGTGTTGGTCCTTTGAAAATTTTGTATTTAAAAAATCCACGCCTGGAGCTGTGTTGGTCCTTTGAAAATTTTGTATTTAAAAAATCCACGCCTGGAGCTGTGTTGGTCCTTTGAAAATTTTGTATTTAAAAAATCCACGCCTGGAGCTGTGTTGGTCCTTTGAAAATTTTGTATTTAAAAAATCCACGCCTGGAGCTGTGTTGGTCCTTTGAAAATTTTGTATTTAAAAAATCCACGCCTGGAGCTGTGTTGGTCCTTTGAAAATTTTGTATTTAAAAAATCCACGCCTGGAGCTGTGTTGGTCCTTTGAAAATTTTGTATTTAAAAAATCCACGCCTGGAGCTGTGTTGGTCCTTTGAAAATTTTGTATTTAAAAAATCCACGCCTGGAGCTGTGTTGGTCCTTTGAAAATTTTGTATTTAAAAAATCCACGCCTGGAGCTGTGTTGGTCCTTTGAAAATTTTGTATTTAAAAAATCCACGCCTGGAGCTGTGTTGGTCCTTTGAAAATTTTGTATTTAAAAAATCCACGCCTGGAGCTGTGTTGGTCCTTTGAAAATTTTGTATTTAAAAAATCCACGCCTGGAGCTGTGTTGGTCCTTTGAAAATTTTGTATTTCAAAAATCCACGCCTGGAGCTGTGTTGGTCCTTTGAAAATTTTGTATTTCAAAAATCCACGCCTGGAGCTGTGTTGGTCCTTTGAAAATTTTGTATTTAAAAAATACACGCCTGGAGCTGTGTTGGTCCTTTGAAAATTTTGTATTTCAAAAATCCACGCCTGGAGCTGTGTTGGTCCTTTGAAAATTTTGTATTTAAAAAATCCACGCCTGGAGCTGTGTTGGTCCTTTGAAAATTTTGTATTTAAAAAATCCGCGCCTGGAGCTGTGTTGGTTCTTTGAAAATTTTGTATTTCAAAAATCCACGCCTGGAGCTGTGTTGGTCCTTTGAAAATTTTGTATTTAAAAAATCCACGCCTGGAGCTGTGTTGGTCCTTTGAAAATTTTGTATTTAAAAAATCCACGCCTGGAGCTGTGTTGGTCCTTTAAAAATTTTGTATTTCAAAAATCCACGCCTGGAGCTGTGTTGGTCGTTTGAAAATTTTGTATTTCAAAAATTCACGCCTGGAGCTGTGTTGGTCTTTTGAAAATTTTGTATTTAAAAAATCCACGCCTAGAGCTGTGTTGGTCTTTTGAAAATTTTGTATTTAAAAAATCCACGCCTAGAGCTGTGTTGGTCCTGCTTAAAAAATCCACGCCTAGAGCTGTGTTGGTGTTTTGAGAATATACATGTCCTATTTGTAAAATTACGTATTATCCTTTTGTTAGTTTTAAAGCCTAACAGAAATTCCGTTATTGGCAAACCAACATCAAACAAAACAAAATCTTCAAATGAAACCAAACACACGTCCTTGGTCATCTCTCTCCCTCTCCCTATATGATTTTCTCACAAAGGAACTTCAAAAGTCAATTCCTTTGTGGAATGGCGATAAACCCAATCCTACATCAACAAAACCACAACGTAACGCATTTTCATACTCGGTTTGTTTGTTTTGAGTGTTGCGGCTATTTGTTTGATGCGGCGCTATGCGTAAGAGCTATTTTTTTTCTATTTTAATGGATTAACTGACTTCTTTTTTTTCCTAAATCCTTTGAATAAATATTTTCTTTAAAAATTAGACACTGACAGGACAGTACAAAAAGAAAACATCCAAGTGATTGATATTTATTTGTCGAAAATATTTACTCAGTTGTTGGTTTTTTTCTTCTTCTTCTTCATTCTACAGGACCCAAAATCATAGTACGAACCGAAGAAGTGCTCATTGTTGGCTTAGTGCTGATGCTATGGGTCGGAGCCATTGTTCTGTTCTTTAATCGTTGGGGTAAAATACGAATGTTGGAACCTTATCAACCGAAATTTCAACAACAACATCGAGCTTCCTGTCCATTATCGGATATTGACTCAATAGCACCACATCAGGTTAGTTAAAAAAAAAATATTTATTTAAAAATTTTAATTGGCAAATAAAAAATAATTTAATCGGTTGTTGTATTTTTAATTTCAGCGCACATCGGTTTCTCGCATGTCAATGGGTTTTGTGAATAATGTAAAAAATATGCCATGTCAATTTAACGCTTATAATAATCCAACGATATACCCCAAAGGTAAGTTTTTGAAATGTGTTGTTTTCAAGGATCAAATCAGGCGTGGATTTATTAAAGAATGTTTTTTCAAGGGTGGTATGAACATTTTGGGCTGTAAGATTTTACAAATACCTTTTTCAAGGACCAATATAAGGCCTGGATTTATTAAAGAATGTTTTTTCAAGGATTTTTTAAAGAATATTTTTTCAAAAAAATCAGGCGTGGATTTATTAAAGAATGTTTTTTCAAGGATCAAATCAGGCGTGGATTTATTAAAGAATGTTTTTTCAAGGATCAAATCAGGCGTGGATTTATTAAAGAATGTTTTTTCAAGGATCAAATCAGGCGTGGATTTATTAAAGAATGTTTTTTCAAGGATCAAATCAGGCGTGGATTTATTAAAGAATGTTTTTTCAAGGATCAAATCAGGCGTGGATTTATTAAAGAATGTTTTTTCAAGGATCAAATCAGGCGTGGATTTATTAAAGAATGTTTTTTCAAGGATCAAATCAGGCGTGGATTTATTAAAGAATGTTTTTTCAAGGATCAAATCAGGCGTGGATTTATTAAAGAATGTTTTTTCAAGGATCAAATCAGGCGTGGATTTATTAAAGAATGTTTTTTCAAGGATCAAATCAGGCGTGGATTTATTAAAGAATGTTTTTTCAAGGATCAAATCAGGCGTGGATTTATTAAAGAATGTTTTTTCAAGGATCAAATCAGGCGTGGATTTATTAAAGAATGTTTTTTCAAGGATCAAATCAGGCGTGGATTTATTAAAGAATGTTTTTTCAAGGATCAAATCAGGCGTGGATTTATTAAAGAATGTTTTTTCAAGGATCAAATCAGGCGTGGATTTATTAAAGAATGTTTTTTCAAGGATCAAATCAGGCGTGGATTTATTAAAGAATGTTTTTTCAAGGATCAAATCAGGCAACACAAGGCGTGGATTTATTAAAGAATGTTTTTTCAAGGATCAAAAAGAATGTTTTTTCAAGGCAACATCAAGTGGATTTATTAAAGAATGTTTTTTCAAGGATCAAATCAGGTGTGGATTTATTAAATAATGTTTTTTCAAGGATCAAATCAGGCGTGGATTTATTAAAGAATATTTTTTCAAGGACCAAATCAGGCGTGGATTTATTAAAGAATGTTTTTTCAAGGACCATCCTAGGCGTGGATTTATTAAAGAATGTTTTTTCAAGGACCAGATCAGGCGTGGATTTATTAAAGAATATTTTTTCAAGGATCAAACAGGCGTGGATTTTTAAAGAATGTTTTTTCAAGGGCCATCCATACAAGGCGTGGATTTTTTAAAGAATATTTTTTCAAGGGCCATCAATACAAGGCGTGGATTTTTTAAAGAATATTTTTTAAGGATCAATACAAGCGTGGATTTTTTAAAGAATATTGTTTCAACCATCCATACAAGGCGTGGATTTTTTAAAGAATATTGTTTCAACCATCCATACAAGGCGTGGATTTTTTAAAGAATATTGTTTCAACCATCCATACAAGGCGTGGATTTTTTAAAGAATATTGTTTCAAGGACCATACAAGGCGTGGATTTTTTAAAGAATATTGTTTTAAGGATCAATACAAGGCGTGGATTTTTTAAAGAAAAGGACCAGTCAATACAAGGCGTGGATTTTTTAAAGAAAAGGACCAGTCAATACAAGGCGTGGATTTTTTAAAGAAAAGGACCAGTCAATACAAGGCGTGGATTTTTTAAAGAAAAGGACCTGTCAATACAAGGCGTGGATTTTTTAAAGAATATTGTTTTAAGGATCAATACAAGGCGTGGATTTTTTAAAGAATATTGTTTTAAGGATCAATACAAGGCGTGGATTTTTTAAAGAATATTGTTTTAAGGATCAATACAAGGCGTGGATTTTTTAAAGAATATTGTTTTAAGGATCAATACAAGGCGTGGATTTTTTAAAGAATATTGTTTTAAGGATCAATACAAGGCGTGGATTTTTTAAAGAATATTGTTTTAAGGATCAATACAAGGCGTGGATTTTTTAAAGAATATTGTTTTAAGGATCAATACAAGGCGTGGATTTTTTAAAGAATATTGTTTTAAGGATCAATACAAGGCGTGGATTTTTTAAAGAATATTGTTTTAAGGATCAATACAAGGCGTGGATTTTTTAAAGAATATTGTTTTAAGGATCAATACAAGGCGTGGATTTTTTAAAGAATATTGTTTTAAGGATCAATACAAGGCGTGGATTTTTTAAAGAATATTGTTTTAAGGATCAATACAAGGCGTGGATTTTTTAAAGAATATTGTTTTAAGCATCCCTACAAGGCGTGGATTTTTTAAAGAATATTGTTTTAAGGATCAATACAAGGCGTGGATTTTTTAAAGAATATTGTTTTAAGGATCAATACAAGGCGTGGATTTTTTAAAGAATATTGTTTTAAGGATCAATACAAGGCGTGGATTTTTTAAAGAATATTGTTTTAAGGATCAATACAAGGCGTGGATTTTTTAAAGAATATTGTTTTAAGGATCAATACAAGGCGTGGATTTTTTAAAGAATATTGTTTTAAGGATCAATACAAGGCGTGGATTTTTTAAAGAATATTGTTTTAAGGATCAATACAAGGCGTGGATTTTTTAAAGAATATTGTTTTAAGGATCAATACAAGGCGTGGATTTTTTAAAGAATATTGTTTTAAGGATCAATACAAGGCGTGGATTTTTTAAAGAATATTGTTTTAAGGATCAATACAAGGCGTGGATTTTTTAAAGAATATTGTTTTAAGGATCAATACAAGGCGTGGATTTTTTAAAGAATATTGTTTTAAGGATCAATACAAGGCGTGGATTTTTTAAAGAATATTGTTTTAAGGATCAATACAAGGCGTGGATTTTTTAAAGAATATTGTTTTAAGGATCAATACAAGTCGTGGATTTTTTAAAAGAATACCTTTTCAAGGATCAATACAAGGCGTGGATTTTTTTAAAGAATATTTTTTCAAGGATCAATACAAGGCGTGGATTTTTTTAAATAATATTTTTCAAGGATCAATACAAGGCGTGGATTTTTTTAAAGAATATTTTTCAAGGATCAATACAAGGCGTGGATTTTTTTAAAGAATATTTTCAAGGGTCAGTACAAGGCGTGGATTTTTTTAAAGAATATTTTTTCAAGGGTGAGTAAAAGGCTTGGATTTTTTTAAAGAATATTTTTCAAGGATCAATATAGGCGTGGGTTTATTAAAGAATATTTTTCAAGGATCAATACAAGGCGCGGATTTTTTTAAAGAATACATTTTCAAGGATCAATACAAGGCGTGGATTTTTTTAAAGAATACTTTTTCAAGGATCAAAGAATATTTTTTTCAAGGATCAATACAAGGCGTGGATTGTTAAAGAATATTTTTTTCAAGGATCAATACAAGGCGTGGATTTTTTCAAGGATCAATACAAGGCGTGGATTTTTTAAAGAATATTTTTTCAAGGATCAATACAAGGCGTGGATTTTTTAGTGAATATTTTTTCAAGGACCGATACAAGGATTGGATTTTTTGAAGAATATTTTTTCAAGGATCAATACAAGGCGTGGATTTTTTAAAGAATTTTTTTCAAGGACCAATACAAGGCGTGGATTTTTTAAAGAATATTTTTTTTCAAGGACCAATACAAGGCATGGATTTTTTAAAGGAAATTTTTTGAAGAATCAGTACAAGACGTGGGTTTTTTTAAAGAATATTTTTTCAAGGATCAATACAGGGCGTGGATTTTTTAAAGAATATTTTTTCAAGGATCAATACAGGGCGTGGATTTTTTAAAGAATATTTTTTCAAGGATCAATACAGGGCGTGGATTTTTTAAAGAATATTTTTTCAAGGATCAATACAGGGCGTGGATTTTTTAAAGAATATTTTTTCAAGGAGCAATACAGGGCGTGGATTTTTTAAAGAATATTTTTTCATGGATCAATACAGGGCGTGGATTTTTTAAAGAATATTTTTTGAAGTACCACCTGACTTTCCAGCGCAGATTTTTAAAGAATATTTTTTGAAGTACCACCAGACTTTCCAGCGCAGATTTAAAAAAAAAATCTTCATCATTCCTTAACTACTACCCTCTTTCGAAACTTCTTGTAAGTAATGTTTAGGATCCACTGAAAACTTAAATGCTATTATAATTCATTTTACAAATGTGAATGACTCGGACGGAAATGTAATGCAATTTTTTTCCTAATGACCATAACAACACTTCCTTTTCTTCTCCAGAAGGGAAAGAAACTTCCAGGTGAATGAATGAGAAATGTTAAAAATATGATTATAGCATTATTGCATGTTGTACAAGCATTTCTGACAGCTGCTGTTAAGCTTCGCGAAATATAAATCCCTCGCAAGCAGATGAATGAAAGCAAAATCTTTATAATCACTAACGCGATGATGATGACGGCGACAATGACAGGCATAATACTTTGCTTATAAAGTTTCTAATTTAAATACTTAGAAATTGTGCGACATAGATTACGTTTATGAGCGGAAATATAAGAAGTTAAGACGTTATGGATTTCACGGAGCACACACTGCAGGAAGGGTTAATAAATTGCATTAATGCTTTAAGGCGCAATGTAGAAGAAATTGACTTGGTGGTAAATACTGATTTTTTTTTACTTTACGAACCATAGGAAAATAGCAAGCAAGTATCTGATACTTCGTTTGCAATTGTGATTTCCTATATGAAATGTTAAATTATTTTAATTATGAAATTAATTTATTAATAATTTCTAAAAATTATATTTGTAATACTCCTTTAGATAGTGTGTTAGTTTTATCAATCATTGTTTTTATTTCATGTGAAAAGGCTGCCACCTATCGTAGCCTAGAAATAGCACCTACTTGAATTTTATGAAGTGGTTAGGGTCTTTGATTATTTAGTGTTGCCATTTTTCATTTGATACCATCACCGTGGCAGACTCCTTCTCAATTCGTTGAAAGGTGGCTGTTACCGCCCGCAATGTTCGACCCATTGTGTCGATGTCATCGGAGTAGGCTAGTAAAGTTATCCTGCTAGTTAAAGTTATCCTGCATAGCCGTATTAATTTTTGCAGGAATTCCGAACGCAGACATGGCTTTAAATACCTCTGAACGGATAGGGCTGTCGAATGCGGCTTTATAGTCGACGTAGAGGTGGAATGTGTCGATGTGTTTTTCTTTTTCAGGATTTGGCGCAGAGTGAGAATCTGTTCTATTGTGGATTTGACCGGGCTGAAGCCGCACAATAATGTCGTTGACCATTGCCTTTAGTCGTCCATACGCTGAAGGTGTGGGAAGGTGACTAATTCCTCCATAGTTGGCAAAAATCGTCTTGTCGCCTTTTTGTGCAGGGAACACAGGATTCTGGGGTTCCAATCATTGAGCACGCATTCCTCTAGTCAAATTTTACTAATCAGTTGGTGCAGGCATCTGACCACCCTTGTTAAATAGTTCGGCACTTGCTGCTTTATTATTCTTCAGACCTCATTTAGGCTAGGTCATCTCTTATACCGTCATCTCTTATTGGTTCTAGAGTATCTTCCTCTGTTTACAAAGAATTTGTCCTCCTTCGATGGGATTTGAATCTGGAAAACATCGTTTTGTATTCTGGTACACTATTCCCTATTCGTCATTTAAAATATACATAGATAATATATTAACGGGTCCGTGTATTGATCCTAGAGGCAACCCTGCCTTGATTGCCTGAGGTTCAAGTCTCGACCCTTGAAGAATATTGCAAATTAAAGCTCTTTTTCATTGCATCTATATTTAAAAACGGAATAAATTAAATAACTTGCGCGGGATTATTCAAATGCAGACCATACAGCCATAACCTCTGATGAATTCATTGCTAATTTTGATGGTTGACAATTTTCCGAAGTTTTTCGCTTTAGAGTTGGAGTTGTCCTTAGAATGGAGATACGAATTTTGTAACGTGTAGATTGAGTTCTCATTTGCTGAATTACATGTAACGTCATACTTATTTTCGCAGTGCTTCTAAAGTGTCCTTTTAATGACTATAATCATTGGCAATACGTTAGCAGCAATCCATTTTAAGGTGATCTATATTTACATATGAACAGGTTATATAGCACTGGTATTTTCCGAAATACCTGCGGCTCTGCTACATTGGCTGGCCGCTGACTAGGGTTGGGTTATATCGTTTCTGAAGCTATTCGAACTTTTCGGTTCGCTCCACAAAAGGAACTATCTCATTCAATTAGTTCCATTGTTCATTTTAGTTCAATTGTGTATTAGTATCCGTCAGTAAATTTGGTTACTGAACGGAGAGAAGCGATTAAATCGAAAGGAACAAGTTGAACGATAGAAAAACTGAACGAATGGAGCAAGAGGAACTATATAAACGAAAGATACATGGATTGTGGATTCTTCTCCTTCCTTTAGGACGATATTAGGGGAACAATTTATATCTTCATTGCCCGTCGTGCAATGGGAGCCTCAGCAACTTTGGATTGACTGGTCGCTGACATATTGTCGTAGTCAACAGCTATGTCTCCCTTCTTTGAAAGCTGTTGTGACATATGCTGAGAAATCTGCAAATGCACGAATTATTGAGTATTTGCAGGAAAACCAAATTGACAGACTCTGAGAACTCTGGAATGAATTTTGGAATAATATTAAATTCACTGTTAAATCGACAGGTTGTGTGTGGTTCCAAATAGCTTACATTGTTGGTCGGCAAGGAATTTGACCTTTCTCAATATCCGATGAATTCCTGATGCTTGTTTTGAGGAGGGGAAGACTGTAAGGTATAATGAAGCAGTGTTGTCATTCTGTATGCCTTATATTGGCTGTCTATGGAAGGTATCTTCACTTTCTCGTAAGGTTCGGAGTTTACTACGAACCCAAGAGTTCTATTGATCGTTTCCTTGTTTGTCTGATTATTTCAACTGGATTCCTTATGACGACTTATATGAAGTGCTGACTATCAGAATCTTCGGCCATAAACCTCATTGTTTTGTGTGGTGTTAATCTACCACACAAAACCATGAGGAAAAAACTTATTTATATATTCCTTGGCAAATATTTCTCTATAGTTATTCTGAAAACATAAGTGAATTTATGGTTTGTTAACAAGGGGAGATTTTAAAGAACATTTTTTGGTGTTCACAGAAACATAATCAATACTTCGATGTTAGAAATGCTATAGAAGATATTTTTAATGACTAGCCTCTGTAACATTGTCATTGAGTGACAATGATACTATCAACACAGAACTCAGTGCTACCCTTCTCATATGAGCTCATGATTATTTTTAGCGTTCAATGGTGACATATGTCCTGAGAAACATCTCTTCTGAACTCATAAAATGCATGATTGAAAGGATGTTGACTGGAAACCCATAAAACTATACTCTTGTCCAGCGGAGCAAACCATAGTGCAAAACATCTAACCTCTCCATTAACCGCAAATCCGCAAGGAAATTCGTGCTTCATTTTACGACAACCAAAGCAGGATAACACTATAAAAATATATAATGTATTGGGCTGGCTGCCGAAACACTCATAAAATTATATATTCCCCACTCAAGATTTATTTTTTTGGGATAATTAAAACGTTTTACAATCGTAGCCACTTAAAGGCAGCGTAAGTACCAACTCACTCACACACACATACATTCACTCCTTACGGCAATAAACTTGTACTTAACATTAATTGACTTTAATTCATTGCCATTTTCCAGGCGATTGGCAATGAGATGTGTTTTCTTCCTCTTCATTTTTTCCTTCAAAGTCATTTCAGCAGACACAAGCAGCAGTGATCAGCTTGAAAGAAAATGAACAGCCATTTGATTACATTTAGCACTTGGATTTCATAGCGTTTAATTATTTTCCTGACAACAACTTTAAGTGTAAATGTGTGCAGATGCGTGTATGTGTTTGTACGTGTGTATTTGTTTATGTATTAATATGTGTTTGTCATTAGCAAATGGCAGATCCATTTTATATCTCATCTTAATTATCATCAGAATTTTCTGCTTCAAATTTTTTATCGTCCTTTTTTGAATGGATTTTAGAAATCTACTCGTATGACATGACAAGCATATTCTCGCTAACCTTCTTTAGCGTTAAAGCGTGAAAACAATTAAATTTAATTTACCATTCAATTTGAAATGACATTGAACGGAAAGGAAAAAAAGTTTAGTGAAGTGTAGGAGCTCTTTCTTGGATAAACTTGGATGGAAATAAAATTTGTTTTTGTCTATCTATGTGAATAGGCACAGTACAAAATGAAAAAAATTCGCTGTTGCAAACATAAATTTACGTACCCCTGCGTACGTCCCTGATTTCCGACGTATAATACATACGTCAGAAACGTCGGAAACCCACCCAAAACCATTAGGTTTTTGACAAAATAGCTATTTCCATTAATCAATTTGGAAATTCCGTATGCTTTACTGAAATCCATATCAAATTTCAAATTTTATTCTCCAAAAAGTTTAAAAATTTTTAATAAGTTCTAGTAAGGAATACTCATATATATGTAAAAATAATGTATATTCTCTATATGGTAATAATATTCAAATAAATGACGTTTACTACATTTATTACATTTTATACAGGTATATGGCGTTTTCGACGTTTACACCTTTTTGACAGTCGAAAACCTTAAAATTCGTCATACGGACCATCCCTGCTCCACCCTCGTTTCTTATAGAGTTTCATATTTATGCGAACCCATTTTAAGAGTTGTAATCAGTTACTGTATTCAGTCGAACCCTACTTAATGCCCCAATTCTATCGAATTGTAATTAGAAGGAAGTACGATTATTGAATAAATTAATAAATCAATCGACTATTTTAGGTGGTATGCTTGAAGGGGTTCAATATTAAGAGGCTCATTAGTTCATTCAGTTCCATAGTTCATTTTAGTTCAATAATTCATTGAAACACAACCATTAATTCGGTCTATGAACGAGATGTAGATGAACGACTGGATTAAAAGGAACTAGGCGAACGAGAGGAATAATAAACGATTGGATCAAACGGAACTATATGAAAGAAAGAATCTGATCTAGTACCGATCGTTCCTTTTGGAGAATATTTCTTTTGAACGAGTTCGCTGCGGAACGATCCAACTCTACCGCTAACATCTTCTGATCAACTCTAAATGGAAAGAATCAGCACTTAAGAAGTCTTGCTACAACGTGATATTTTTTTTGATCGAATCCAGACGATTGCACTTCTAAAGGAATATGGTCTGTAACGTCTATGCATACTAGCATTTGGTTAAGGTTGTAAAATCTTACCACTAATGCTTTCGTCCTAGCTATCTAAACATATCCATATTCAGTGTTCTTCGACAATGTATCGTCTACAACACCAATATGTTCTCAATGATGATTTCCGTTGGCTACTATCATATTCCCTGCAACAATCCACAAGTGGTGCATGATTACCAATACCATCCACTGCCGTCATGACAAGGTTGCGTAAGAAGTATATATTGCAACTTCCCTAGAACTATGTGGATTAAAAGAAAGTGAGAGGAACTAGAAAATGAAAGACTAAATCAAAAGAATCAAGATGAATGAAGGTATCTGACCTAGTACCGATCGTTCCTTTTGGGGAATATTTCATTTGAACTATTTAACTCCAGAACAATCCAAATGTAATGTTTTGGTACACTTAGTTTATTTTGGACAAGGGCCATTTTATGCACAACAGTATCCTATCAGATCAAGGAATTGGTGCTTATAATGATATGCCGAAGAAATGAAGATAATTCTGAACACATTTTAATCTGTAGATAAATCAGGACAGATGACTTCTAATAAGTAATAAAGGCTGTGTAGAAGTCTGACGACCATCCGTAGTTACAGCTAGGTTTGTTAAAGATAGTCTTTTTTGAGTAGGATTATAACTGAAGTTACGAAAGGGCCCTTAAAATTAAAAACATGTCATTGTTATAATAGAGTTCTCTAAAGGTTTGATTATATTTCAGGAAGTGTTTAACATCTTCCCGTTATGCGCAGAAATCTTTACCCATGTATATGATTCTACGATGATTATGAAGTTCGAAGGTAGGGCGATGAAGACGTACTCATAATTGTAGGTTCGCCGTCTTTCGAACATCAAGCGCGTACCCCTTCAGGCACCAGTAGATCATTAAAATGAGGGGAAAATTAACATTCTTATCGTCAGTATTGCCATGTATTTTTGTTGCAGAACTTATATGGATGTTTCACAACGAGACTTCCTAAACATCATATCGTAGGTAGAACTCCTCCAAAGAGTCTATTAGGAAGGATTTACATTGAGAGACTTTAGTAGTTGATGATGCTGTAAATGAATTCTTGGAACCTTCACATTAAAGCTGAGCAACGTTAGCAGTCTAGGCAAACCAGAATATATTTGATTCTAAATTGAGCAACCGCCTAAATTTGATATCATTGATACCATTGTGCAGAATATCTGCCTAACACAGGAAATCTGTCGAGACTTTCCAAAAAATACGTGGTTAAAGAGGTAGGTCTTCTCGAGAAATCCGATTGCTTTATCGCCCTCTTAATTGTGATTAGAGACCAATACCTGAAGTAACAAATAAGCTTAGCCTCGTTTGAAATGATTACTAAGAAAATAATGATAATCGCTTGGTGCCAAGTCCGGACTGCATGGCGGATGCATTAAAACTTCCCAACCAAGCTCCCGAAGTTTCTGGCGAGTCACTGTAGATGTGTGTGGCCTAGCGTTGTCCTGGTGGAATACGACACCTCTCCTGTTGGTCGTTTCTGGTCAATTGATATCTTCAAACGGTCCAGTTGTCGACAGTAGAGATTAGAATTTAGCGTTTGGCCATATGGAAGCAACTCATAATAAATAATCCCCTTCCAGTCGCACCAAATGCATAGCAGTACTTTCCTGGCCGTTAGTCCTGGTTTGGCCACCGATTTCTAATAATTTGTACGTTCATTATAATCTGATTTCTTTTATAAATTTTTTTCTTTATGGGGTCTCTAGCGATAATTTCGCGGTGATGCGCACGGAATGACAATTTTAATTTATACTCCACCTTATGGTAAAGGTATAAAAGTTGGATATTTATAAAGGACACATCCAAGGGCTTCTACATACAGAAATATGATATTTATAGAGGATTCATATCTCATGGATACAAAGCATATAAAAGGTCCTATATTAAATATAGTCTTCCGTACATAGAAGACAGAAATATAAATCACCTAGAGAAAAAGATCTGATGTCTAGTATAGAAGACTTATCAATCATCCTACTTTCATGCACTGAGAACTTCACGGAAGAGTCGTTTTGTAATTTATCACACAAAAGACCTAATACATTGGTGGATTATATGTTGCTAGATCAGCATCGGAATGATGTTCGGTTCATAATTCTGGCCTTTAGAGCGACTAGAACGTTTTTTTGTTCATTTGGTACCCTAAATATAAACCGATCGTTACTATAAACAATAGGTCTTTTGCCCGAACACATAACCGTTGTATGCACTTTTACTACAAATTATTATGGACGGAGGGACGGACACATATGGCTACATCAATTCAACTAGTACATATATGACGTCGGAATACCAAAAGGTGGGTTAGGGATCAATATTTCGTGGCTTTACAAACTTTTTAAGTCGCATATTTGTGTAGAGTATAAATATAGAGAATATATTTTGTATACAGAATGAACCAGTGAGCGGAGCAGTATAGTCGGACGGGGCCGACCTACACAACTTCCACGAAAATCTAACTTTCTGTGATACTATATTCGGTCCAGTTCATCCCAAATTTATTATCTGATCATCACCGAAAATTATAGGCGTTGTCCTTGACCATACATGGATCCTCATGGAAAATATCAAATCGATCAGAGCTATATTTCCACCCTCTAGTGTGGTAATGGGTTACTAAATAATGTCTGAATACGTAAGCACCTGCAAATATTTAAGTGTAACTTTTCACACAAAGGTCAGGTTCCATTTGGCCCGCTAAATATTGACCGATCTTTATCAAAACAGACATGCTTATTCTTTGGCCCAATCCCCTACTCCGTGCAAAATTTCACAATGTTCGGGCCATATTTGCGGCCTCTGGATCGACCAGAAAACCCGTATTTGGCCCATTTCATCCCCAAAATATTAACCGATCTTTACCAAAAACAATAGAGGTCTTCATTGGCCAGAACCCATCCTACATGCAAAATTTCGTGAAGATTGGTCCATAACTGTGGCCTCTATCGTGTTTACAAATTATAATCGACAGACGAACAGACGGACAGACGGACACACATGGATCTACTCAGCTAGTCGATATATGACGATCGGTATACTTGAAGGTGGTCTAGGACCAATATTTCGCGGCGTTACAAACTCTTGGGGGTGCACAAAGCTTTAATACCCCGACAACATAGTTGTGTAGGGTATAAAAACTACATAATATCCATCGCATCTCTTCTATATATTTTAGTCCTAATAAAGTCTTTATTATATAAATAAGCCCTATAGAATGTATGCGTGGGTGTTATTACTAAAGATTGAGGACCTAAAGAATATATTATACAGATACTCTGCCAATAGATTTATATGCTAGATTTCCTACATTATTTCTATTTATGTACTCAGAGCACTGAACCTTCTCGTTTTTAAAACTACTCTATAAAACACTGTTATCCTGAATGACATACCTCTACTCAACTCCATTTGTAGCAATAACGATTAAACACAGCCCCCTCTTCCTCTACATACTCCTCCTTTTAACATTAAAATCTTTGTTAGTGGCATCATGAAAATCTCAGCTACTCGAAAAAAATGAACAAGTCGAAATACAAATGAAAACACTACAACAACGATATCCAACGATGCCATTTTAACAGAGAGCAGCAGCACTCAAACTTTTGATGAGAAGAGAGCGCCATGCTATGATATTCACAACGAAAGAGTGGCAGCTACAAAACTAACTAAGCGTGTGAATAAAAAGTGTTACGAATGCTTTCACATAAAGTGAGTCGGCCGGTCATGAATAGTACATGCTGTATATGTATGTGTGTGTGTATGCGTGCGTGTGTGTATGTTGGGAAAAACATCCAACAGCCATGGCATATTATGCCACATCCGTTTCCGTTAACTTTTTAACATTAGACAGTGGCGGATGTGTTCAACAAAAAAAAAAAAAAAAATAATGGAATGTCGTGTGCGAGATTGCTGTTTGCACTTGGTGTGTTGTACTACAACACCAACAACAAGAACAACAGCAACGCAATAAACGTTTACCATCCCGGAACTCTATGTGTTCCGTACGACTGGCTGACTGCAAGGCGTGTGTAACCCCGTATTGCATGGCATTAAAAGTGTATCCTTGTTGAGATGCTTCAACAAATGTATATTGTTTTAACTTTTTTCAGAACACACACACAAAGATACTTAGACACACTGAAAGTTCATGGCACTGATTATGCCCTACTCATCACATCGTGGGGATGTCCTACCTACATATGTTTATGTTTAAATTTAGAAAATCTATTGATTTCATTATCTTGGGCGTTTACACTTTTATTGTGTTTCAAAACGCATTGAATTCCATATTCGTTACAATCTTCATACTCCGTAATATTACAACATTGAAATGTCAAATGGCAGATTCTAACGAGTATGGAATTAGCGCCGACGCCACTTTCCTTTTTATTATTGTTGACACTCAAAGACTCTCTTTTCGTTGGCCTACCAAACAACAGGTAATCTGTCACAATCTCTAAATTTTTCCACTCTTCTATTTTTTTTATCAATAAAGCAACTGCCTTTATTTTAATTTAAATCTAAAAACGTTCGTGTTTTTATTTCTTATTTTTTGCACGCAATTTCGGCGTCAACATTTTGGTCCATTCGAACCGGAGACGAGCTTTTGGAAACGATTTTCTAATTGGTTTATTGTTTGCATTTTCAGCAGCAAAAAACAACAACACAACATCATCACCATCCCTATACATCATCATCCCTAAACTCATCATAATTATCATCATTATCAACAAAAACAGGTAGGTCAGTGCAGTGCCTTTTCATTTCTTTTGTGAGCTCGCGAAAAAAAAATAATAATAAACAAACATAATAATAACAACCAAAACATAAACAAATTCGCCGGCCTATTTGCAACAAAAAATACAACGGCCGCTTTACAACGTTTTGTCGTTTCGTTTGTCTCTCCGTCTGTCGTATATTAGTCGCGGACGGACTAATCGCGATCAGTGAAAAAAGAAAAAAAATTTGTTAAAATTTTCGTATTTAATTTGTGGTTTTATTCTGAAAAGTGAGTGATTAATATTTAATAATTTTTCTATTAAAAGTTTTTAAAAAACAATTTGTTTTATTAATTGAAATTATTAAATTATTTTCAAAATAAATAACAATAATTTGAAACACCCCCACTCACTCTAATATTTGGTTGCATTCTATTAGAATAGCAAGAAAAAAAATAATAACCAAACGCAAAAATATTTTCGTTTATTTCTTTTTTCACTGATCGACAATACACAATTATATTTACATTGTTACGTTGGTTGACATACGTACGCTGACGGTCAGCCACTAGCCTATCGTTTAACCATACACACACGCTATACACATACATACCATTTGTTAGGCAGCCGTCGCTCGCCTTGTTGAGTTGTTTTCTTTTGTTTCTTCTTTGTTACGTGTACGCTACACACATCGGGTCGGTCGAGTGTGGTTAGTTAACACGTTTGGTACAAAGTTGAAATTTTTTGTTTATTGAATTAGTAGTGTGTGTATGACTATTTGAAATATAGTTGTGTATAATAATAACGCAATACACCCTACAGTCCGCATTGGTTGAAATTTATATAAATAATAATTTTTAGTATTATTTATATTGAATTTAGTTGAAAATAATATAAATTTGATATTTTTGCATATATTTATATCTATAAAACATTTATTTTGATTTGATTTTCAAATTGAGTGGAAAATTTATAAATTTTTTAAACCTTTTTCGAAAATTTGTCGAATTTTAGTTAATTTTTATTGAAAGTTAAGCTTTTTCGTGTAGTTTCTTGGCTACAATTTTGATATTATCGTTCGATTTTCGGCATTTATCGACAATTATTTGCTATTTTTTGGATTTTAGTCCAACTTTTGTGAGTTTTTGATAGAATCTTTGGAAAATTTTGGAACATTTTCGTCATTTCTTGGATTTTATTTGTCATAAATACAATTTTGGTTGGTTTTTCGAACAATTTTTATCGGTTTTCAAATATTATTTCGGATATTTAGATTGTTTTAGCTAATTTGAGCTAATTCTCATTGGAAATTGTGGTAAGATCGTCGGTTTTTTTTTAAAACTTGTTGGACATTTTTTTGGAATTTTGTTCAAATATTGGAAAAATTGTTCAATTTTTTAATTTTTATTTCGATTTTGGTATTTTCCTTAAAGAAGTTGGTGTTTCTTTGGAATAATTTGGATCGATTGGTTAATAATCGAAATCAGATTGGCATTTTCTCAATTATTCGAGTCCTTTGTTGAGAAAATCATTAAATTTTTGTTATTTTCGTTCTCGATTGAGAAAATCATTACATTTGGAAATTTTTCGTAATCCTTTTTGATTGTTGAGCGGTTTTTGCATTTAAGACTCCAAGATGTTTACTCCTTTGGATAGTTTTATCAGAGTTTCTGACTCTTTTGTCAAATTTGTTGAATATATCCGGGCAATGAAACCCGAAGATATAAATATTTTTGCTCTGGAAGTCCGTAGCGCCGAACTAGGAAAAGTTTGGAAAGAAACAGAGGATAAGTATAGAACGTGTATTCTCTATTTGGAAACGTCTGAAGAGACGACTAAGGAAACTCTCGAGTCGGCGGATCGGAAATTTGAGGTAGTGTACCAAAAATATATGGATTGTTTATCGAACTTGAATTGTAAGCTGTCAGAATTGAAGGGCGAACAACAATTGTTGAACTCCTCTCGTAGTAGTTCAGTAGCTTCTCTAACGCAGCATCACTGTGATATTCC
Source organism: Musca vetustissima (assembly GCF_032173495.1). Taxonomy (NCBI): domain Eukaryota; kingdom Metazoa; phylum Arthropoda; class Insecta; order Diptera; family Muscidae; genus Musca; species Musca vetustissima. Next base: position 695 of record NW_026877736.1, on the reverse strand, counting down.
TAGGGAAGCGCAGCCATCAGATGTAGCGGTAGGAAAATCGAGGTCTTCTCCCCACACTCATCCGGAGGTGGTTAATTCAGCTACTAGCTCTCCAATATTGCGTATTGAAGATCCTAGTACTCCTCAGACCTTCACAATTCCCCCAAATTTAGACAGTGTACATAGTCTAACATTACCTCCATGTGATACCGATATTTTCGAAGGAGATTTTCAGTCATGGCCTACATTTAGAGACCTTTTCAGCACGGTTTATATAAATAATACGCGTTTGAGCGATATTGAGCGTCTTTGCCATTTAGTGCGCAAAACCAGTGGAGAAGCTCGGGAAATTGTGTCGAAATTTCCTTTAACGCACCGTAGTTTCGGTCCAGCGTGGAATGCGTTGAAAGACACGTATGATAATCCGCGTTTACTTGTCCACAATCAATTGAAAACCCTGTTTGCTCTGCCGGTACTTCAAATTGAATCCACTTCGGGTCTTAAAATTATCCAAAGAGGAATTAATGGTTGTTTGTCAGCGATGTCTATCTATGACATCCCAACAGAAAATTGGGACCCATTTTTAGTGTTCTTATGTCTTCAACGGCTACCCAAAATTACTCAAACCTTGTGGGAGCAAAGCGTTAGGGACAAAGCAGCTATTTCACTTTGGAAAGATTTAGATAGCTTCCTAACTGAGAGAATTAGAACTCTAA